>NC_142615.1:47390977-47438477 GCF_059453375.1 Lepisosteus platostomus | reverse complement strand
AAAGGCGCTATAGAGGATCGCTGTGGAGAGCTGCTGCTGTGCTTTGACATCTGAGCTCTGTGGAAAACGATCTCAATACAATTCTGAAAAACGCGACTCTCCGAACGCCAGCCGAACAAGTCTCCACAGCCGAAGCGCTGTGTCTCTTTTCAGCTGGCGATAAACCTTTCCTCGATCCTTTGCGGACTTGTTAAAACTGTTCCTGATCAGAATAAAAAACGCTCACGCTAATACACAAGCACCCGTGTCTCGCCAAAGCTGACAAATAAACAGACGGACAAGCCGCACTGCACGTGTGAACAGGGGAATGAGCGAGCGAGCGGGGATAGGGCGCCTCCTGCGCTTAAAAGCTTACAGCACCTGGTATTCCCAGGCGGTCTCCCATCCAAGTACTAACCAGGACCATCCCTGTTTAGCTTCCGAGATCAGACGAGATCAGGCGTGCTCAAGGGGGTGTGGCCATAAGCGAGAGCAAGGCTCGCTGGCACCCTTCTTATTGAGAGGACAGCTCCGTCACCTCTTTTACGACGCTGCTTTTTTTCCCTTGCGTTTTTCTCTTCTTCCCACGTTCTCTCTCTTCACTGCCTTCGTCCCCGCTCTATTTCACTTCAGCCTTTCACTCTTGCTTCCTTCCAATGAGGACGGAGCTGCGGGAGAAAGGGCGCTTTAGAGGATCGCTGTGGAGAGCTGCTGCTGTGCTTTGACATTTGATCTCTGTGGAAAACGATCTCAATACAATTCTGAAAAACGCGACTCTCCGAACGCCAGCCGAACAAGTCTCCACAGCCGAAGCGCTGTGTCTCTTTTCAGCTGGCGATAAACCTTTCCTCGATCCTTTGCGGACTTGTTAAAACTATTCCTGATCAGAATAAAAAACGCTCACGCTAATACACAAGCACCCGTGTCTCGCCAAAGCTGACAAATAAACAGACGGACAAGCCGCACTGCACGTGTGAACAGGGGAATGAGCGAGCGAGCGGGGATAGGGCGCCTCCTGCGCTTAAAAGCTTACAGCACCTGGTATTCCCAGGCGGTCTCCCATCCAAGTACTAACCAGGCCCATCCCTGTTTAACTTCCGAGATCAGACGAGATCAGGCGTGCTCAAGGGGGTGTGGCCGTAAGTGAGAGCAAGGATCGCTGGCACCCTTCTTATTGAGAGGACAGCTCCGTCACCTCATTTACGACGCTGCTTATTTTCCCTTGCGTTTTTCTCTTCTTCCCACGTTCTCTCTCTTCACTGCCTTCGTCCCCGCTCTTTTTCACTTCAGCCTTTCACTCTTGCTTCCTTCCAATGAGGACGGAGCTGCGGGAGAAAGGGCGCTATAGAGGATCGCTGTGGAGAGCTGCTGCTGTGCTTTGACATCTGAGCTCTGTGGAAAACGATCTCAATACAATTCTGAAAAACGCGACTCTCCAAACGCCAGCCGAACAAGTCTCCACAGCCGAAGCGCTGTGTCTCTTTTCAGCTGGCGATAAACCTTTCCTCGATCCTTTGCGGACTTGTAAAACTGTTCCTGATCAGAATAAAAAACGCTCACGCTAATACACAAGCACCCGTGTCTCGCCAAAGCTGACAAATAAACAGACGGACAAGCCGCACTGCACGTATGAACAGGGGAATGAGCGAGCGAGCGGGGATAGGGCGCCTCCTGCGCTTAAAAGCTTACAGCACCTGGTATTCCCAGGCGGTCCCCCATCCAAGTACAAACCAAGCCCATCCCTGTTTAGTTTCCGAGATCAGACGAGATCAGGCGTGCTCAAGGGGGTGTGGCCATAAGCGAGAGCAAGGCTCGCTGGCACCCTTCTTATTGAGAGGACAGCTCCGTCACCTCTTTTACGACGCTGCATTTTTTCCCTTGCGTTTTTCTCTTCTTCCCACGTTCTCTCTCTTCACTGCCTTCGTCCCTGCTCTATTTCACTTCAGCCTTTCACTCTTGCTTCCTTCCAATGAGGACGGAGCTGCGGGAGAAAGGGCGCTATAGAGGATTGCTGTGGAGAGCTGCTGCTGTGCTTTGACATCTGAGCTCTGTGGAAAACGATCTCAATACAATTCTGAAAAACGCGACTCTCCGAACGCCAGCCGAACAAGTCTCCACAGCCGAAGCGCTGTGTCTCTTTTCAGCTGGCGATAAACCATTCCTCGATCCTTTGCGGACTTGTAAAACTGTTCCTGATCAGAATAAAAAACGCTCACGCTAATACACAAGCACCCGTGTCTCGCCAAAGCTGACAAATAAACAGACGGACAAGCCGCACTGCACGTGTGAACAGGGGAATGAGCGAGCGAGCGGGGATAGGGCGCCTCCTGCGCTTAAAAGCTTACAGCACCTGGTATTCCCAGGCGGTCTCCCATCCAAGTACTAACCAGGCCCATCCCTGTTTAGCTTCCGAGATCAGACGAGATCAGGCGTGCTCAAGGGGGTGTGGCCATAAGCGAGAGCAAGGCTCGCTGGCACCCTTCTTATTGAGAGGACAGCTCCGTCACCTCTTTTACGACGCTGCTTTTTTCCCTTGCGTTTTTCTCTTCTTCCCACGTTCTCTCTCTTCACTGCCTTCGTCCCCGCTCTATTTCACTTCAGCCTTTCACTCTTGCTTCCTTCCAATGAGGACGGAGCTGCGGGAGAAAGGGCGCTATAGAAGATCGCTGTGGAGAGCTGCTGCTGTGCTTTGACATCTGAGCTCTGTGGAAAACGATCTCAATACAATTCTGAAAAACGCGACTCTCCGAACGCCAGCCGAACAAGTCTCCACAGCCGAAGCGCTGTGTCTCTTTTCAGCTGGCGATAAACCTTTCCTCGATCCTTTGCGGACTTGTAAAACTGTTCCTGATCAGAATAAAAAACGCTCACGCTAATACACAAGCACCCGTGTCTCGCCAAAGCTGACAAATAAACAGACGGACAAGCCGCACTGCACGTGTGAACAGGGGAATGAGCGAGCGAGCGGGGATAGGGCGCCTCCTGCGCTTAAAAGCTTACAGCACCTGGTATTCCCAGGCGGTCTCCCATCCAAGTACTAACCAGGCCCATCCCTGTTTAGCTTCCGAGATCAGACGAGATCAGGCGTGCTCAAGGGGGTGTGGCCGTAAGCGAGAGCAAGGCTCGCTGGCACCCTTCTTATTGAGAGGACAGCTCCGTCACCTCTTTTACGACGCTGCTTTTTTTCCCTTGCGTTTTTCTCTTCTTCCCACGTTCTCTCTCTTCACTGCCTTCGTCCCCGCTCTATTTCACTTCAGCCTTTCACTCTTGCTTCCTTCCAATGAGGACGGAGCTGCGGGAGAAAGGGCGCTATAGAGGATCGCTGTGGAGAGCTGCTGCTGTGCTTTGACATCTGAGCTCTATGGAAAACGATCTCAATACAATTCTGAAAAACGCGACTCTCCGAACGCCAGCCGAACAAGTCTCCACAGCCGAAGCGCTGTGTCTCTTTTCAGCTGGCGATAAACCTTTCCTCGATCCTTTGCGGACTTGTAAAACTGTTCCTGATCAGAATAAAAAACGCTCACGCTAATACACAAGCACCCGTGTCTCGCCAAAGCTGACAAATAAACAGACGGACAAGCCGCACTGCACGTGTGAACAGGGGAATGAGCGAGCGAGCGGGGATAGGGCGCCTCCTGCGCTTAAAAGCTTACAGCACCTGGTATTCCCAGGCGGTCTCCCATCCAAGTACTAACCAGGCCCATCCCTGTTTAGCTTCAGAGATCAGACGAGATCAGGCGTGCTCAAGGGGGTGTGGGCGTAAGCGAGAGCAAGGCTCGCTGGCACCCTTCTTATTGAGAGGACAGCTCCGTCACCTCTTTTACGACGCTGCTTTTTTTCCCTTGCGTTTTTCTCTTCTTCCCACGTTCTCTCTCTTCACTGCCTTCGTCCCCGCTCTATTTCACTTCAGCCTTTCACTCTTGCTTCCTTCCAATGAGGACGGAGCTGCGGGAGAAAGGGCGCTTTAGAGGATCGCTGTGGAGAGCTGCTGCTGTGCTTTGACATTTGATCTCTGTGGAAAACGATCTCAATACAATTCTGAAAAACGCGACTCTCCGAACGCTAGCCGAACAAGTCTCCACAGCCGAAGCGCTGTGTCTCTTTTCAGCTGGCGATAAACCTTTCCTCGATTCTTTGCGGACTTGTTAAACTGTTCCTGATCAGAATAAAAAACGCTCACGCTAATACACAAGCACCCGTGTCTCGCCAAAGCTGACAAATAAACAGACGGACAAGCCGCACTGCACGTGTGAACAGGGGAATGAGCGAGCGAGCGGGGATAGGGCGCCTCCTGCGCTTAAAAGCTTACAGCACCTGGTATTCCCAGGCGGTCTCCCATCCAAGTACTAACCAGGCCCATCCCTGTTTAGCTTCCGAGATCAGACGAGATCAGGCGTGCTCAAGGGGGTGTGGCCGTAAGGGAGAGCAAGGATCGCTGGCACCCTTCTTATTGAGAGGACAGCTCCGTCACCTCTTTTACGACGCTGCTTATTTTCCCTTGCGTTTTTCTCTTCTTCCCACGTTCTCTCTCTTCACTGCCTTCGTCCCCGCTCTTTTTCACTTCAGCCTTTCACTCTTGCTTCCTTCCAATGAGGACGGAGCTGCGGGAGAAAGGGCGCTATAGAGGATCGCTGTGGAGAGCTGCTGCTGTGCTTTGACATCTGAGCTCTGTGGAAAACGATCTCAATACAATTCTGAAAAACGCGACTCTCCAAACGCCAGCCGAACAAGTCTCCACAGCCGAAGCGCTGTGTCTCTTTTCAGCTGGCGATAAACCTTTCCTCGATCCTTTGCGGACTTGTAAAACTGTTCCTGATCAGAATAAAAAACGCTCACGCTAATACACAAGCACCCGTGTCTCGCCAAAGCTGACAAATAAACAGACGGACAAGCCGCACTGCACGTATGAACAGGGGAATGAGCGAGCGAGCGGGGATAGGGCGCCTCCTGCGCTTAAAAGCTTACAGCACCTGGTATTCCCAGGCGGTCCCCCATCCAAGTACTAACCAAGCCCATCCCTGTTTAGTTTCCGAGATCAAACGAGATCAGGCGTGCTCAAGGGGGTGTGGCCATAAGCGAGAGCAAGGCTCGCTGGCACCCTTCTTATTGAGAGGACAGCTCCGTCACCTCTTTTACGACGCTGCATTTTTTCCCTTGCGTTTTTCTCTTCTTCCCACGTTCTCTCTCTTCACTGCCTTCGTCCCTGCTCTATTTCACTTCAGCCTTTCACTCTTGCTTCCTTCCAATGAGGACGGAGCTGCGGGAGAAAGGGCGCTATAGAGGATTGCTGTGGAGAGCTGCTGCTGTGCTTTGACATCTGAGCTCTGTGGAAAACGATCTCAATACAATTCTGAAAAACGCGACTCTCCGAACGCCAGCCGAACAAGTCTCCACAGCCGAAGCGCTGTGTCTCTTTTCAGCTGGCGATAAACCATTCCTCGATCCTTTGCGGACTTGTAAAACTGTTCCTGATCAGAATAAAAAACGCTCACGCTAATACACAAGCACCCGTGTCTCGCCAAAGCTGACAAATAAACAGACGGACAAGCCGCACTGCACGTGTGAACAGGGGAATGAGCGAGCGAGCGGGGATAGGGCGCCTCCTGCGCTTAAAAGCTTACAGCACCTGGTATTCCCAGGCGGTCTCCCATCCAAGTACTAACCAGGCCCATCCCTGTTTAGCTTCCGAGATCAGACGAGATCAGGCGTGCTCAAGGGGGTGTGGCCATAAGCGAGAGCAAGGCTCGCTGGCACCCTTCTTATTGAGAGGACAGCTCCGTCACCTCTTTTACGACGCTGCTTTTTTCCCTTGCGTTTTTCTCTTCTTCCCACGTTCTCTCTCTTCACTGCCTTCGTCCCCGCTCTATTTCACTTCAGCCTTTCACTCTTGCTTCCTTCCAATGAGGACGGAGCTGCGGGAGAAAGGGCGCTATAGAAGATCGCTGTGGAGAGCTGCTGCTGTGCTTTGACATCTGAGCTCTGTGGAAAACGATCTCAATACAATTCTGAAAAACGCGACTCTCCGAACGCCAGCCGAACAAGTCTCCACAGCCGAAGCGCTGTGTCTCTTTTCAGCTGGCGATAAACCTTTCCTCGATCCTTTGCGGACTTGTAAAACTGTTCCTGATCAGAATAAAAAACGCTCACGCTAATACACAAGCACCCGTGTCTCGCCAAAGCTGACAAATAAACAGACGGACAAGCCGCACTGCACGTGTGAACAGGGGAATGAGCGAGCGAGCGGGGATAGGGCGCCTCCTGCGCTTAAAAGCTTACAGCACCTGGTATTCCCAGGCGGTCTCCCATCCAAGTACTAACCAGGCCCATCCCTGTTTAGCTTCCGAGATCAGACGAGATCAGGCGTGCTCAAGGGGGTGTGGCGGTAAGCGAGAGCAAGGCTCGCTGGCACCCTTCTTATTGAGAGGACAGCTCCGTCACCTCTTTTACGACGCTGCTTTTTTTCCCTTGCGTTTTTCTCTTCTTCCCACGTTCTCTCTCTTCACTGCCTTCGTCCCCGCTCTATTTCACTTCAGCCTTTCACTCTTGCTTCCTTCCAATGAGGACGGAGCTGCGGGAGAAAGGGCGCTATAGAGGATCGCTGTGGAGAGCTGCTGCTGTGCTTTGACATCTGAGCTCTGTGGAAAACGATCTCAATACAATTCTGAAAAACGCGACTCTCCGAACGCCAGCCGAACAAGTCTCCACAGCCGAAGCGCTGTGTCTCTTTTCAGCTGGCGATAAACCTTTCCTCGATCCTTTGCGGACTTGTAAAACTGTTCCTGATCAGAATAAAAAACGCTCACGCTAATACACAAGCACCCGTGTCTCGCCAAAGCTGACAAATAAACAGACGGACAAGCCGCACTGCACGTGTGAACAGGGGAATGAGCGAGCGAGCGGGGATAGGGCGCCTCCTGCGCTTAAAAGCTTACAGCACCTGGTATTCCCAGGCGGTCTCCCATCCAAGTACTAACCAGGCCCATCCCTGTTTAGCTTCAGAGATCAGACGAGATCAGGCGTGCTCAAGGGGGTGTGGCCGTAAGCGAGAGCAAAGCTCGCTGGCACCCTTCTTATTGAGAGGACAGCTCCGTCACCTCTTTTATGACGCTGCTCTTTTTCCCTTGCGTTTTTCTCTTCTTCCCACGTTCTCTCTCTTCACTGCCTTCGTCCCCGCTCTATTTCACTTCAGCCTTTCACTCTTGCTTCCTTCCAATGAGGACGGAGCTGCGGGAGAAAGGGCGCTATAGAGGATCGCTGTGGAGAGCTGCTGCTGTGCTTTGACATCTGAGCTCTGTGGAAAACGATCTCAATACAGTTCTGAAAAACGCGACTCTCCGAACGCCAGCCGAACAAGTCTCCACAGCCGAAGCGCTGTGTCTCTTTTCAGCTGGCGATAAACCTTTCCTCGATCCTTTGCGGACTTGTTAAACTGTTCATGATCAGAATAAAAAACGCTCACGCTAATACACAAACACCCGTGTCTCGCCAAAGCTGACAAATAAACAGACGGACAATCCGCACTGCACGTGTGAACAGGGGAATGAGCGAGCGAGCGGGGATAGGGCGCCTCCTGCGCTTAAAAGCTTACAGCACCTGGTATTCCCAGGCGGTCTCCCATCCAAGTACTAACCAGGCCCATCCCTGTTTAGCTTCCGAGATCAGGCGTGCTCAAGGGGGTGTGGGCGTAAGCGAGAGCAAGGCTCGCTGGCACCCTTCTTATTGAGAGGACAGCTCCGTCACCTCTTTTACGACGCTGCTTTTTTTCCCTTGCGTTTTTCTCTTCTTCCCACGTTCTCTCTCTTCACTGCCTTCGTCCCCGCTCTATTTCACTTCAGCCTTTCACTCTTGCTTCCTTCCAATGAGGACGGAGCTGCGGGAGAAAGGGCGCTATAGAGGATCGCTGTGGAGAGCTGCTGCTGTGCTTTGACATCTGAGTTCTGTGGAAAACGATCTCAATACAATTCTGAAAAACGCGACTCTCCGAACGCCAGCCGAACAAGTCTCCACAGCCGAAGCGCTGTGTCTCTTTTCAGCTGGCGATAAACCTTTCTTCGATCCTTTGCGGACTTGTAAAACTGTTCCTGATCAGAATAAAAAACGCTCACGCTAATACACAAGCACCCGTGTCTCGCCAAAGCTGACAAATAAACAGACGGACAAGCCGCACTGCACGTGTGAACAGAGGAATGAGCGAGCGAGCGGGGATAGGGCGCCTCCTGCGCTTAAAAGCTTCAGCACCTGGTATTCCCAGGCGGTCTCCCATCCAAGTACTAACCAGGCCCATCCCTGTTTAGCTTCCGAGATCAGACGAGATCAGGTGTGCTCAAGGGGGTGTGGCCGTAAGCGAGAGCAAGGCTCGCTGGCACCCTTCTTATTGAGAGGACAGCTCCGTCACCTCTTTTACGACGCTGCTTTTTTTCCCTTGCGTTTTTCTCTTCTTCCCACGTTCTCTCTCTTCACTGCCTTCGTCCCCGCTCTATTTCACTTCAGCCTTTCACTTTTGCTTCCTTCCAATGAGGACGGAGCTGCGGGAGAAAGGGCGCTATAGAGGATCGCTGTGGAGAGCTGCTGCTGTGCTTTGACATCTGAGCTCTGTGGAAAACGATCTCAATACAATTCTGAAAAACGCGACTCTCCGAACGCCAACCGAACAAGTCTCCACAGCCGAAGCGCTGTGTCTCTTTTCAGCTGGCGATAAACCTTTCCTCGATCCTTTGCGGACTTGTAAAACTGTTCCTGATCAGAATAAAAAACGCTCACGCTAATACACAAGCACCCGTGTCTCGCCAAAGCTGACAAATAAACAGACGGACAAGCCGCACTGCACGTGTGAACAGGGGAATGAGCGAGCGAGCGGGGATAGGGCGCCTCCTGCGCTTAAAAGCTTACAGCACATGGTACTCCCAGGCGGTCTCCATCCAAGTACTAACCAGGCCCATCCCTGTTTAGCTTCCGAGATCAGACGAGATCAGGCGTGCTCAAGGGGGTGTGGCCGTAAGCGAGAGCAAAGCTCGCTGGCACCCTTCTTATTGAGAGGACAGCTCCGTCACCTCTTTTATGACGCTGCTCTTTTTCCCTTGCGTTTTTCTCTTCTTCCCACGTTCTCTCTCTTCACTGCCTTCGTCCCCGCTCTATTTCACTTCAGCCTTTCACTTTTGCTTCCTTCCAATGAGGACGGAGCTGCGGGAGAAAGGGCGCTATAGAGGATCGCTGTGGAGAGCTGCTGCTGTGCTTTGACATCTGAGCTCTGTGGAAAACGATCTCAATACAATTCTGAAAAACGCGACTCTCCGAACGCCAGCCTAACAAGTCTCCACAGCCGAAGCGCTGTGTCTCTTTTCAGCTGGCGATAAACCTTTCCTCGATCCTTTGCGGACTTGTAAAACTGTTCCTGATCAGAATAAAAAACGCTCACGCTAATACACAAGCACCCGTGTCTCGCCAAAGCTGACAAATAAACAGACGGACAAGCCGCACTGCACGTGTGAACAGGGGAATGAGCGAGCGAGCGGGGATAGGGCGCCTCCTGCGCTTAAAAGCTTACAGCACCTGGTATTCCCAGGCGGTCTCCCATCCAAGTACTAACCAGGCCCATCCCTGTTTAGCTTCCGAGATCAGATGAGATCAGGCGTGCTCAAGGGGGTGTGGCCGTAAGCGAGAGCAAGGCTCGCTGGCACCCTTCTTATTGAGAGGACAGCTCCGTCACCTCTTTTACGACGCTGCTTTTTTTCCCTTGCGTTTTTCTCTTCTTCCCACGTTCTCTCTCTTCACTGCCTTCGTCCCCGCTCTATTTCACTTCAGCCTTTCACTCTTGCTTCCTTCCAATGAGGACGGAGCTGCGGGAGAAAGGGCGCTATAGAGGATCGCTGTGGAGAGCTGCTGCTGTGCTTTGACATCTGAGCTCTGTGGAAAACGATCTCAATACAATTATGAAAAACGCGACTCTCCGAACGCCAGCCGAACAAGTCTCCACAGCCGAAGCGCTGTGTCTCTATTCAGCTGGCGATAAACCATCCCTCGATTCTTTGCGGACTTGTTAAACTGTTCCTGATCAGAAGAAAAAACGCTCACGCTAATACACAAGCACCCGTGTCTCGCCAAAGCTGACAAATAAACAGACGGACAAGCCGCACTGCACGTGTGAACAGGGGAATGAGCGAGCGAGCGAGCGGGGATAGGGCGCCTCCTGCGCTTAAAAGCTTACAGCACCTGGTATTCCCAGGCGGTCTCCCATCCAAGTACTAACCAGGCCCATCCCTGTTTAGCTTCCGAGATCAGACAAGATCAGGCGTGCTCAAGGGGGTGTGGCCGTAAGCAAGAGCAAGGCTCGCTGGCACCCTTCTTATTGAGAGGACAGCTCCGTCACCTCTTTTACGACGCTGCTTTTTTTCCCTTGCGTTTTTCACTTCTTCCCACGTTCTCTCTCTTCACTGCCTTCGTCCCCGCTCTATTTCACTTCAGCCTTTCACTCTTGCTTCCTTCCAATGAGGACGGAGCTGCGGGAGAAAGGGCGCTATAGAGGATCGCTGTGGAGAGCTGCTGCTGTGCTTTGACATCTGAGCTCTGTGGAAAACGATCTCAATACAATTCTGAAAAACGCGACTCTCCGAACGCCAGACGAACAAGTCTCCACAGCCGAAGCGCTGTGTCTCTTTTCAGCTGGCGATAAACCTTTCCTCGATCCTTTGCAGACTTGTTAAACTGTTCCTGATCAGAATAAAAAACGCTCACGCTAATACACAAGCACCCGTGTCTCGCCAAAGCTGACAAATAAACAGACGGACAAGCCGCACTGCACGTGTGAACAGGGGAATGAGCGAGCGAGCGGGGATAGGGCGCCTCCTACGCTTAAAAGCTTACAGCACCTGGTATTCCCAGGCGGTCTCCCATCCAAGTACTAACCAGGCCCATCCCTGTTTAGCTTCCGAGATCAGACGAGATCAGGCGTGCTCAAGGGGGTGTGGCCGTAAGCGAGAGCAAGGCTCGCTGGCACCCTTCTTATTGAGAGGACAGCTCCGTCACCTCTTTTACGACGCTGCTTTTTTTCCCTTGCGTTTTTCTCTTCTTCCCACGTTCTCTCTCTTCACTGCCTTCGTCCCCGCTCTATTTCACTTCAGCCTTTCACTCTTGCTTCCTTCCAATGAGGACGGAGCTGCGGGAGAAAGGGCGCTATAGAAAATCGCTGTGGAGAGCTGCTGCTGTGCTTTGACATCTGAGCTCTGTGGAAAACGATCTCAATACAATTCTGAAAAACGCGACTCTCCGAACGCCAGCCGAACAAGTCTCCACAGCCGAAGCGCTGTGTCTCTTTTCAGCTGGCGATAAACCTTTCCTCGATCCTTTGCTGACTTGTAAAACTGTTCCTGATCAGAATAAAAAAAGCTCACGCTAATACACAAGCACCCGTGTCTCGCCAAAGCTGACAAATAAACAGACGGACAAGCCGCACTGCACGTGTGAACAGGGGAATGAGCGAGCGAGCGGGGATAGGGCGCCTCCTGCGCTTAAAAGCTTACAGCACCTGGTATTCCCAGGCGGTCTCCCATCCAAGTACTAACCAGGCCCATCTCTGTTTAGCTTCCAAGATCAGACGAGATCAGGAGTGCTCAAGGGTGTGTGGCCGTAAGCGAGAGCAAGGCTCGCTGGCACCCTTCTTATTGAGAAGACAGCTCCGTCACCTCTTTTACGACGCTGCTTTTTTCCCTTGCGTTTTTCTCTTCTTCCCACGTTCTCTCTCTTCACTGCCTTCGTCCCCGCTCTATTTCACTTCAGCCTTTCACTCTTGCTTCCTTCCAATGAGGACGGAGCTGCGGGAGAAAGGGCGCTATAGAGGATCGCTGTGGAGAGCTGCTGCTGTGCTTTGACATCTGAGCTCTGTGGAAAACGATCTCAATACAATTCTGAAAAACGCGACTCTCCGAACGCCAGCCGAACAAGTCTCCACAGCTGAAGCGCTGTGTCTCTTTTCAGCTGGCGATAAACCTTTCCTCGATCCTTTGCGGACTTGTAAAACTGTTCCTGATCAGAATAAAAAACGCTCACGCTAATACACAAGCACCCGTGTCTCGCCAAAGCTGACAAATAAACAGACGGACAAGCCGCACTGCACGTGTGAACAGGGGAATGAGCGAGCGAGCGGGGATAGGGCGCCTCCTGCGCTTAAAAGCTTACAGCACCTGGTATTCCCAGGCGGTCTCCCATCCAAGTACTAACCAGGCCCATCCCTGTTTAGCTTCCGAGATCAGACAAGATCAGGCGTGCTCAAGGGGGTGTGGCCGTAAGCGAGAGCAAGGCTCGCTGGCACCCTTCTTATTGAGAGGACAGCTCCGTCACCTCTTTTACGACGCTGCTTATTTTCCCTTGCGTTTTTCTCTTCTTCCCACGTTCTCTCTCTTCACTGCCTTCGTCCCCGCTCTATTTCACTTCAGCCTTTCACTCTTGCTTCCTTCCAATGAGGACGGAGCTGCGGGAGAAAGGGCGCTATAGAGGATCGCTGTGGAGAGCTGCTGCTGTGCTTTGACATCTGAGCTCTGTGGAAAACGATCTCAATACAATTCTGAAAAACGCGACTCTCCGAACGCCAGCCGAACAAGTCTCCACAGCCGAAGCGCTGTGTCTCTTTTCAGCTGGCGATAAACCTTTCCTCGATCATTTGCGGACTTGTTAAACTGTTCCTGATCAGAATAAAAAACGCTCACGCTAATACACAAGCACCCGTGTCTCGCCAAAGCTGACAAATAAACAGACGGACAAGCCGCACTGCACGTGTGAACAGGGGAATGAGCCAGCGAGCGGGGATAGGGCGCCTCCTGCGCTTAAAAGCTTACAGCACCTGGTACTCCCAGGCGGTCTCCCATCCAAGTACTAACCAGGCCCATCCCTGTTTAGCTTCCAAGATCAGACGAGATCAGGCGTGCTCAAGGGGGTGTGGCCGTAAGCGAGAGCAAGGCTCGCTGGCACCCTTCTTATTGAGAGGACAGCTCCGTCACCTCTTTTACGACGCTGCTCTTTTTCCCTTGCGTTTTTCTCTTCTTCCCACGTTCTCTCTCTTCACTGCCTTCGTCCCCGCTCTATTTCACTTCAGCCTTTCACTCTTGCTTCCTTCCAATGAGGACGGAGCTGCGGGAGAAAGGGCGCTATAGAGGATCGCTGTGGAGAGCTGCTGCTGTGCTTTGACATCTGAGCTCTGTTGAAAACGATCTCAATACAATTCTGAAAAACGCGACTCTCCGAACGCCAGCCGAACAAGTCTCCACAGCCGAAGCGCTGTGTCTCTTTTCAGCTGGCGATAAACCTTTCCTCGATCCTTTGCGGACTTGTAAAACTGTTCCTGATCAGAATTAAAAAACGCTCACGCTAATACACAAGCACCCGTGTCTCGCCAAAGCTGACAAATAAACAGACGGACAAGCCGCACTGCACGTGTGAACAGGGGAATGAGCGAGCGAGCGGGGATAGGGCGCCTCCTGCGCTTAAAAGCTTACAGCACCTGGTATTCCCAGGCGGTCTCCCATCCAAGTACTAACCAGGCACATCCCTGTTTAGCTTCCGAGATCAGACGAGATCAGGCGTGCTCAAGGGGGTGTGGCCATAAGCAAGAGCAAGGCTCGCTGGCACCCTTCTTATTGAGAGGACAGCTCCGTCACCTCTTTTACGACGCTGCTTTTTTTCCCTTGCGTTTTTCTCTTCTTCCCACGTTCTCTCTCTTCACTGCCTTCGTCCCCGCTCTATTTCACTTCAGCCTTTCACTCTTGCTTCCTTCCAATGAGGACGGAGCTGCGGGAGAAAGGGCGCTATAGAGGATCGCTGTGGAGAGCTGCTGCTGTGCTTTGACATCTGAGCTCTGTGGAAAACGATCTCAATACAATTCTGAAAAACGCGACTCTCCGAACGCCAGCCGAACAAGTCTCCACAGCCGAAGCGCTGTGTCTCTTTTCAGCTGGCGATAAACCTTTCCTCGATCCTTTGCGGACTTGTAAAACTGTTCCTGATCAGAATAAAAAACGCTCACGCTAATACACAAGCACCCGTGTCTCGCCAAAGCTGACAAATAAACAGACGGACAAGCCGCACTGCACGTGTGAACAGGGGAATGAGCGAGCGAGCGGGGATAGGGCGCCTCCTGCGCTTAAAAGCTTACAGCACCTGGTATTCCCAGGCGGTCTCCCATCCAAGTACTAACCAGGCCCATCCCTGTTTAGCTTCCGAGATCAGACGAGATCAGGCGTGCTCAAGGGGGTGTGGCCGCAAGTAAGAGCAAGACTCGCTGGCACCCTTCTTATTGAGAGGACAGCTCCGTCACCTCTTTTACGACGCTGCTCTTTTTCCCTTGCGTTTTTATCTTCTTCCCACGTTCTCTCTCTTCACTGCCTTCGTCCCCGCTCTATTTCACTTCAGCCTTTCACTCTTGCTTCCTTCCAATGAGGACGGAGCTGCGGGAGAAAGGGCGCTATAGAGGATCGCTGTGGAGAGCTGCTGCTGTGCTTTGACATCTGAGCTCTGTGGAAAACGATCTCAATACAATTCTGAAAAACGCGACTCTCCGAACGCCAGCCGAACAAGTCTCCACAGCCGAAGCGCTGTGTCTCTTTTCAGCTGGCGATAAACCTTTCCTCGATCCTTTGCGGACTTGTAAAACTGTTCCTGATCAGAATTAAAAAACGCTCACGCTAATACACAAGCACCCGTGTCTCGCCAAAGCTGACAAATAAACAGACGGACAAGCCGCACTGCACGTGTGAACAGGGGAATGAGCGAGCGAGCGGGGATAGGGCGCCTCCTGCGCTTAAAAGCTTACAGCACCTGGTATTCCCAGGCGGTCTCCCATCCAAGTACTAACCAGGCCCATCCCTGTTTAGCTTCCGAGATCAGACGAGATCAGGCGTGCTCAAGGGGGTGTGACCATAAGCAAGAGCAAGGCTCGCTGGCACCCTTCTTATTGAGAGGACAGCTCCGTCACCTCTTTTACGACGCTGCTTTTTTTCCCTTGCGTTTTTCTCTTCTTCCCACGTTCTCTCTCTTCACTGCCTTCGTACCCGCTCTATTTCACTTCAGCCTTTCACTTTTGCTTCCTTCCAATGAGGACGGAGCTGCGGGAGAAAGGGCGCTATAGAGGATCGCTGTGGAGAGCTGCTGCTGTGCTTTGACATCTGAGCTCTGTGGAAAACGATCTCAATACAATTCTGAAAAACGCGACTCTCCGAACGCCAGCCGAACAAGTCTCCACAGCCGAAGCGCTGTGTCTCTTTTCAGCTGGCGATAAACCTTTCCTCGATCCTTTGCGGACTTGTTAAACTGTTCCTGATCAGAATAAAAAACGCTCACGCTAATACACAAGCACCCGTGTCTCGCCAAAGCTGACAAATAAACAGACGGACAAGCCGCACTGCACGTGTGAACAGGGGAATGAGCGAGCGAGCGGGGATAGGGCGCTTCCTGCGCTTAAAAGCTTACAGCACCTGGTATTCCCAGGCGGTCTCCCATCCAAGTACTAACCAGGCCCATCCCTGTTTAGCTTCCGAGATCAGACGAGATCAGGCGTGCTCAAGGGGGTGTGGCCGTAAGCGAGAGCAAGGCTCGCTGGCACCCTTCTTATTGAGAGGACAGCTCCGTCACCTCTTTTACGACGCTGCTTTTTTCCCCTTGCGTTTTTCTCTTCTTCCCACGTTCTCTCTCTTCACTGCCTTCGTCCCCGCTCTATTTCACTTCAGCCTTTCACTCTTGCTTCCTTCCAATGAGGACGGAGCTGCGGGAGAAAGGGCGCTATAGAGGATCGCTGTGGAGAGCTGCTGCTGTGCTTTGACATCTGAGCTCTGTGGAAAACGATCTCAATACAATTCTGAAAAACGCGACTCTCCGAACGCCAGCCGAACAAGTCTCCACAGCCGAAGCGCTGTGTCTCTTTTCAGCTGGCGATAAACCTTTCCTCGATCCTTTGCGGACTTGTTAAACTGTTCCTGATCAGAATAAAAAACGCTCACGCTAATACACAAGCACCCGTGTCTCGCCAAAGCTGACAAATAAACAGACGGACAAGCCGCACTGCACGTATGAACAGGGGAATGAGCGAGCGAGCGGGGATAGGGCGCCTCCTGCGCTAAAAAGCTTACAGCACCTGGTATTCCCAGGCGGTCTCCCATCCAAGTACTAACCAGGCCCATCCCTGTTTAGCTTCCGAGATCAGACGAGATCAGGAGTGCTCAAGGGGGTGTGGCCGTAAGCGAGAGCAAGGCTCGCTGGCACCCTTCTTATTGAGAGGACATCTCCGTCACCTCTTTTACGACGCTGCTTTTTTTCCCTTGCGTTTTTCTCTTCTTCCCACGTTCTCTCTCTTCACTGCCTTCGTCCCCGCTCTATTTCACTTCAGCCTTTCACTCTTGCTTCCTTCCAATGAGGACGGAGCTGCGGGAGAAAGGGCGCTATAGAGGATCGCTGTGGAGAGCTGCTGCTGTGCTTTGACATCTGAGCTCTGTGGAAAACGATCTCAATACAATTCTGAAAAACGCGACTCTACGAACGCCAGCCGAACAAGTCTCCACAGCCGAAGCGCTGTGTCTCTTTTCAGCTGGCGATAAACCTTTCCTCGATTCTTTGCGGACTTGTAAAACTGTTCCTGATCAGAATAAAAAACGCTCACGCTAATACACAAGCACCCGTGTCTCGCCAAAGCTGACAAATAAACAGACGGACAAGCCGCACTGCACGTGTGAACAGGGGAATGAGCCAGCGAGCGGGGATAGGGCGCCTCCTGCGTTTAAGAGCTTACAGCACCTGGTACTCCCAGGCGGTCTCCCATCCAAGTACTAACCAGGCCCATTCCTGTTTAGCTTCCAAGATCAGACGAGATCAGGCGTGCTCAAGGGGGTGTGGCCGTAAGCGAGAGCAAGGCTCGCTGGCACCCTTCTTATTGAGAGGACAGCTCCGTCACCTCTTTTACGACGCTGCTCTTTTTCCCTTGCGTTTTTCTCTTCTTCCCACGTTCTCTCTCTTCACTGCCATCGTCCCCGCTCTATTTCACTTCAGCCTTTCACTCTTGCTTCCTTCCAATGAGGACGGAGCTGCGGGAGAAAGGGCGCTATAGAGGATCGCTGTGGAGAGCTGCTGCTGTGCTTTGACATCTGAGCTCTGTGGAAAACGATCTCAATACAATTCTGAAAAACGCGACTCTCCGAACGCCAGCCGAACAAGTCTCCACAGCCGAAGCGCTGTGTCTCTTTTCAGCTGGCGATAAACCTTTCCTCGATCCTTTGCGGACTTGTTAAACTGTTCCTGATCAGAATAAAAAACGCTCACGCTAATACACAAGCACCCGTGTCTCGCCAAAGCTGACAAATAAACAGACGGACAAGCCGCACTGCACGTGTGAACAGGGGAATGAGCGAGCGAGCGGGGATAGGGCGCCTCCTGTGCTTAAAAGCTTACAGCACCTGGTATTCCCAGGCGGTCTCCCATCCAAGTACTAACCAGGCCCATCCCTGTTTAGCTTCCGAGATCAGACGAGATCAGGCGTGCTCAAGGGGGTGTGGCCGTAAGCGAGAGCAAGGCTCGCTGGCACCCTTCTTATTGAGAGGACAGCTCCGTCACCTCTTTTACGACGCTGCTTTTTTTCCCTTGCGTTTTTCTCTTCTTCCCACGTTCTCTCTCTTCACTGCCTTCGTCCCCGCTCTATTTCACTTCAGCCTTTCACTCTTGCTTCCTTCCAATGAGGACGGAGCTGCGGGAGAAAGGGCGCTATAGAGGATCGCTGTGGAGAGCTGCTGCTGTGCTTTGACATCTGAGCTCTGTGGAAAACGATCTCAATACAATTCTGAAAAACGCGACTCTCCGAACGCCAGCCGAACAAGTCTCCACAGCCGAAGCGCTGTGTCTCTTTTCAGCTGGCGATAAACCTTTCCTCGATCCTTTGCGGACTTGTAAAACTGTTCCTGATCAGAATAAAAAACGCTCACGCTAATACACAAGCACCCGTGTCTCGCCAAAGCTGACAAATAAAGAGACGGACAAGCCGCACTGCACGTGTGAACAGGGGAATGAGCGAGCGAGCGGGGATAGGGCGCCTCCTGCGCTTAAAAGCTTACAGCACCTGGTATTCCCAGGCGGTCTCCCATCCAAGTACTAACCAGGCCCATCCCTGTTTAGCTTCCGAGATCAGACGAGATCAGGCGTGCTCAAGGGGGTGTGGCCGTAAGCAAGAGCAAGGCTCGCTGGCACCCTTCTTATTGAGAGGACAGCTCCGTCACCTCTTTTACGACGCTGCTCTTTTTCCCTTGCGTTTTTCTCTTCTTCCCACGTTCTCTCTCTTCACTGCCTTCGTCCCCGCTCTATTTCACTTCAGCCTTTCACTCTTGCTTCCTTCCAATGAGGACGGAGCTGCGGGAGAAAGGGCGCTATAGAGGATCGCTGTGGAGAGCTGCTGCTGTGCTTTGACATCTGAGCTCTGAGGAAACCGATCTCAATACAATTCTGAAAAACGCGACTCTCCGAACGCCAGCCGAACAAGTCTCCCCAGCCGAAGCGCTGTGTCTTTTTTCAGCTGGCGATAAACCTTTCCTCGATCATTTGCGGACTTGTTAAACTGTTCCTGATCAGAATAAAAAACGCTCACGCTAATACACAAGCACCCGTGTCTCGCCAAAGCTGACAAATAAACAGACGGACAAGCCGCACTGCACGTGTGAACAGGGGAATGAGCCAGCGAGCGGGGATAGGGCGCTTCCTGCGCTTAAAAGCTTACAGCACCTGGTATTCCCAGGCGGTCTCCCATCCAAGTACTAACCAGGCCCATCCCTGTTTAGCTTCCGAGATCAGACGAGATCAGGCGTGCTCAAGGGGGTGTGGCCGTAAGCGAGCGCAAGGCTCGCTGGCACCCTTCTTATTGAGAGGACATCTCCGTCACCTCTTTTACGACGCTGCTTTTTTTCCCTTGCGTTTTTCTCTTCTTCCCACGTTCTCTCTCTTCACTGCCTTCGTCCCCGCTCTATTTCACTTCAGCCTTTCACTCTTGCTTCCTTCCAATGAGGACGGAGCTGCGGGAGAAAGGGCGCTATAGAGGATCGCTGTGGAGAGCTGCTGCTGTGCTTTGACATCTGAGCTCTGTGGAAAACGATCTCAATACAATTCTGAAAAACGCGACTCTACGAACGCCAGCCGAACAAGTCTCCACAGCCGAAGCGCTGTGTCTCTTTTCAGCTGGCGATAAACCTTTCCTCGATTCTTTGCGGACTTGTAAAACTGTTCCTGATCAGAATAAAAAACGCTCACGCTAATACACAAGCACCCGTGTCTCGCCAAAGCTGACAAATAAACAGACGGACAAGCCGCACTGCATGTGTGAACAGGGGAATGAGCCAGCGAGCGGGGATAGGGCGCTTCCTGCGCTTAAAAGCTTACAGCACCTGGTATTCCCAGGCGGTCTCCCATCCAAGTACTAACCAGGCCCATCCCTGTTTAGCTTCCGATATCAGACAAGATCAGGCGTGCTCAAGGGGGTGTGGCCGTAAGCAAGAGCAAGGCTCGCTGGCACCCTTCTTATTGAGAGGACAGCTCCGTCACCTCTTTTACGACGCTGCTCTTTTTCCCTTGCGTTTTTCTCTTCTTCCCACGTTCTCTCTCTTCACTGCCTTCGTCCCTGCTCTATTTCACTTCAGCCTTTCACTCTTGCTTCCTTCCAATGAGGACGGAGCTGCGGGAGAAAGGGCGCTATAGAGGATCGCTGTGGAGAGCTGCTGCTGTGCTTTGACATCTGAGCTCTGAGGAAACCGATCTCAATACAATTCTGAAAAACGCGACTCTCCGAACGCCAGCCGAACAAGTCTCCCCAGCCGAAGCGCTGTGTCTTTTTTCAGCTGGCGATAAACCTTTCCTCGATCATTTGCGGACTTGTTAAACTGTTCCTGATCAGAATAAAAAACGCTCACGCTAATACACAAGCACCCGTGTCTCGCCAAAGCTGACAAATAAACAGACGGACAAGCCGCACTGCACGTGTGAACAGGGGAATGAGCCAGCGAGCGGGGATAGGGCGCCTCCTGCGTTTAAGAGCTTACAGCACCTGGTACTCCCAGGCGGTCTCCCATCCAAGTACTAACCAGGCCCATCCCTGTTTAGCTTCCAAGATCAGACGAGATCAGGCGTGCTCAAGGGGGTGTGGCCGTAAGCGAGAGCAAGGCTCGCTGGCACCCTTCTTATTGAGAGGACAGCTCCGTCACCTCTTTTACGACGCTGCTCTTTTTCCCTTGCGTTTTTCTCTTCTTCCCACGTTCTCTCTCTTCACTGCCATCGTCCCCGCTCTATTTCACTTCAGCCTTTCACTCTTGCTTCCTTCCAATGAGGACGGAGCTGCGGGAGAAAGGGCGTTATAGAGGATCGCTGTGGAGAGCTGCTGCTGTGCTTTGACATCTGAGCTCTGTGGAAAACGATCTCAATACAATTCTGAAAAACGCGACTCTCCGAACGCCAGCCGAACAAGTCTCCACAGCCGAAGCGCTGTGTCTCTTTTCAGCTGGCGATAAACCTTTCCTCGATCCTTTGCGGACTTGTTAAACTGTTCCTGATCAGAATAAAAAACGCTCACGCTAATACACAAGCACCCGTGTCTCGCCAAAGCTGACAAATAAACAGACGGACAAGCCGCACTGCACGTGTGAACAGGGGAATGAGCGAGCGAGCGGGGATAGTGCGCCTCCTGTGCTTAAAAGCTTACAGCACCTGGTATTCCCAGGCGGTCTCCCATCCAAGTACTAACCAGGCCCATCCCTGTTTAGCTTCCGAGATCAGACGAGATCAGGCGTGCTCAAGGGGGTGTGGCCGTAAGCAAGAGCAAGGCTCGCTGGCACCCTTCTTATTGAGAGGACAGCTCCGTCACCTCTTTTACGACGCTGCTTTTTTTCCCTTGCGTTTTTCTCTTCTTCCCACGTTCTCTCTCTTCACTGCCTTCGTCCCCGCTCTATTTCACTTCAGCCTTTCACTCTTGCTTCCTTCCAATGAGGACGGAGCTGCGGGAGAAAGGGCGCTATAGAGGATCGCTGTGGAGAGCTGCTGCTGTGCTTTGACATCTGAGCTCTGTGGAAAACGATCTCAATACAATTCTGAAAAACGCGACTCTCCGAACGCCAGCCGAACAAGTCTCCACAGCCGAAGCGCTGTGTCTCTTTTCAGCTGGCGATAAACCTTTCCTCGATCCTTTGCGGACTTGTAAAACTGTTCCTGATCAGAATAAAAAACGCTCACGCTAATACACAAGCACCCGTGTCTCGCCAAAGCTGACAAATAAACAGACGGACAAGCCGCACTGCACGTGTGAACAGGGGAATGAGCGAGCGAGCGGGGATAGGGTGCCTCCTGCGCTTAAAAGCTTACAGCATCTGGTATTCCCAGGCGGTCTCCCATCCAAGTACTAACCAGGCCCATTCCTGTTTAGCTTCCTAGATCAGACGAGATCAGGCGTGCTCAAGGGGGTGTGGCCGTAAGCGAGAGCAAGGCTCGCGGGCACCCTTCTTATTGAGAGGACAGCTCCGTCACCTCTTTTACGATGCTGCTTTTTTTCCCTTGCGTTTTTCTCTTCTTCCCACGTTCTCTCTCTTCACTGCCTTCGTCCCCGCTCTATTTCACTTCAGCCTTTCACTCTTGCTTCCTTCCAATGAGGACGGAGCTGCGGGAGAAAGGGCGCTATAGAGGATCGCTGTGGAGAGCTGCTGCTGTGCTTTGACATCTGAGCTCTGTGGAAAACGATCTCAATACAATTCTGAAAAACGCGACTCTCCGAACGCCAGCCGAACAAGTCTCCACAGCCGAAGCGCTGTGTCTCTTTTCAGCTGGCGATAAACCTTTCCTCGATCCTTTGCGGACTTGTAAAACTGTTCCTGATCAGAATAAAAAACGCTCACGCTAATACACAAGCACCCGTGTCTCGCCAAAGCTGACAAATAAACAGACGGACAAGCCGCACTGCTCGTGTGAACAGGGGAGTGAGCGAGCGAGCGGGGATAGGGCGCCTCCTGCGCTTAAAAGCTTACAGCACCTGGTATTCCCAGGCGGTCTCCCATCCAAGTACTAACCAGGCCCATCCCTGTTTAGCTTCCGAGATCAGACGAGATCAGGCGTGCTCAAGGGGGTGTGGCCGTAAGCGAGAGCAAGGCTCGCTGGCACCCTTCTTATTGAGAGGACAGCTCCGTCACCTCTTTTACGACGCTGCTTTTTTTCTCTTGCGTTTTTCTCATCTTCCCACGTTCTCTCTCTTCACTGCCTTCGTCCCCGCTCTATTTCACTTCAGCCTTTCACTCTTGCTTCCTTCCAATGAGGACGGAGCTGCGGGAGAAAGGGCGCTATAGAGGATCGCTGTGGAGAGCTGCTGCTGTGCTTTGACATCTGAGCTCTGTGGAAAACGATCTCAATACAATTCTGAAAAACGCGACTCTCCGAACGCCAGCCGAACAAGTCTCCACAGCCGAAGCGCTGTGTCTCTTTTCAGCTGGCGATAAACCTTTCCTCGATCCTTTGCGGACTTGTTAAACTGTTCATGATCAGAATAAAAAACGCTCACGCTAATACACAAGCACCCGTGTCTTGCCAAAGCTGACAAATAAACAGACGGACAAGCCGCACTGCACGTGTGAACAGGGGAATGAGCGAGCGAGCGGGGATAGGGCGCCTCCTGCGCTTAAAAGCTTACAGCACCTGGTATTCCCAGGTGGTCTCCCCTCCACGTACTAACCAGGCCCATCCCTGTTTAGCTTCCGAGATCAGACGAGATCAGGCGTGCTCAAGGGGGTGTGGCCGTAAGCGAGAGCAAGGCTCGCTGGCACCCTTCTTATTGAGAGGACAGCTCCGTCACCTCTTTTACGACGCTGCTCTTTTTCCCTTGCGTTTTTCTCTTCTTCCCACGTTCTCTCTCTTCACTGCCTTCGTCCCCGCTCTATTTCACTTCAGCCTTTCACTCTTGCTTCCTTCCAATGAGGACGGAGCTGCGGGAGAAAGGGCGCTATAGAGGATCGCTGTGGAGAGCTGCTGCTGTGCTTTGACATCTGAGCTCTGTGGAAAACGATCTCAATACAATTCTGAAAAACGCGACTCTCCGAACGCCAGCCGAACAAGTCTCCACAGCCGAAGCGCTGTGTCTCTTTTCAGCTGGCGATAAACCTTTCCTCGATCCTTTGCGGACTTGTAAAACTGTTCCTGATCAGAATAAAAAACGCTCACGCTAATACACAAGCACCCGTGTCTCGCCAAAGCTGACAAATAAAGAGACGGACAAGCCGCACTGCACGTGTGAACAGGGGAATGAGCGAGCGAGCGGGGATAGGGCGCCTCCTGCGCTTAAAAGCTTACAGCACCTGCTATTCCCAGGCGGTCTCCCATCCAAGTACTAACCAGGCCCATCCCTGTTTAGCTTCCGAGATCAGACGACATCAGGCGTGCTCAAGGGGGTGTGGCCGTAAGCGAGAGCAAGGCTCGCTGGCACCCTTCTTATTGAGAGGACAGCTCCGTCACCTCTTTTACGACGCTGCTTTTTTTCCCTTGCGTTTTTCTCTTCTTCCCACGTTCTCTCTCTTCACTGCCTTCGTCCCCGCTCTATTTCACTTCAGCCTTTCACTCTTGCTTCCTTCCAATGAGGACGGAGCTGCGGGAGAAAGGGCGCTATAGAGGATCGCTGTGGAGAGCTGCTGCTGTGCTTTGACATCTGAGCTCTGTGGAAAACGATCTCAATACAATTCTGAAAAACGCGACTCTACGAACGCCAGCCGAACAAGTCTCCACAGCCGAAGCGCTGTGTCTCTTTTCAGCTGGCGATAAACCTTTCCTCGATTCTTTGCGGACTTGTAAAACTGTTCCTGATCAGAATAAAAAACGCTCACGCTAATACACAAGCACCCGTGTCTCGCCAAAGCTGACAAATAAACAGACGGACAAGCCGCACTGCACGTGTGAACAGGGGAATGAGCCAGCGAGCGGGGATAGGGCGCTTCCTGCGCTTAAAAGCTTACAGCACCTGGTATTCCCAGGCGGTCTCCCATCCAAGTACTAACCAGGCCCATCCCTGTTTAGCTTCCGAGATCAGACGAGATCAGGCGTGCTCAAGGGGGTGTGGCCGTAAGCAAGAACAAGGCTCGCTGGCACCCTTCTTATTGAGAGGACAGCTCCGTCACCTCTTTTACGACGCTGCTCTTTTTCCCTTGCGTTTTTCTCTTCTTCCCACGTTCTCTCTCTTCACTGCCTTCGTCCCCGCTCTATTTCACTTCAGCCTTTCACTCTTGCTTCCTTCCAATGAGGACGGAGCTGCGGGAGAAAGGGCGCTATAGAGGATCGCTGTGGAGAGCTGCTGCTGTGCTTTGACATCTGAGCTCTGAGGAAACCGATCTCAATACAATTCTGAAAAACGCGACTCTCCGAACGCCAGCCGAACAAGTCTCCCCAGCCGAAGCGCTGTGTCTTTTTTCAGCTGGCGATAAACCTTTCCTCGATCATTTGCGGACTTGTTAAACTGTTCCTGATCAGAATAAAAAACGCTCACGCTAATACACAAGCACCCGTGTCTCGCCAATGCTGACAAATAAACAGACGGACAAGCCGCACTGCACGTGTGAACAGGGGAATGAGCCAGCGAGCGGGGATAGGGCGCCTCCTGCGTTTAAGAGCTTACAGCACCTGGTACTCCCAGGCGGTCTCCCATCCAAGTACTAACCAGGCCCATCCCTGTTTAGCTTCCAAGATCAGACGAGATCAGGCGTGCTCAAGGGGGTGTGGCCGTAAGCGAGAGCAAGGCTCGCTGGCACCCTTCTTATTGAGAGGACAGCTCCGTCACCTCTTTTACGACGCTGCTCTTTTTCCCTTGCGTTTTTCTCTTCTTCCCACGTTCTCTCTCTTCACTGCCATCGTCCCCGCTCTATTTCACTTCAGCCTTTCACTCTTGCTTCCTTCCAATGAGGACGGAGCTGCGGGAGAAAGGGCGCTATAGAGGATCGCTGTGGAGAGCTGCTGCTGTGCTTTGACATCTGAGCTCTGTGGAAAACGATCTCAATACAATTCTGAAAAACGCGACTCTCCGAACGCCAGCCGAACAAGTCTCCACAGCCGAAGCGCTGTGTCTCTTTTCAGCTGGCGATAAACCTTTCCTCGATCCTTTGCGGACTTGTTAAACTGTTCCTGATCAGAATAAAAAACGCTCACGCTAATACACAAGCACCCGTGTCTCGCCAAAGCTGACAAATAAACAGACGGACAAGCCGCACTGCACGTGTGAACAGGGGAATGAGCGAGCGAGCGGGGATAGGGCGCCTCCTGTGCTTAAAAGCTTACAGCACCTGGTATTCCCAGGCGGTCTCCCATCCAAGTACTAACCAGGCCCATCCCTGTTTAGCTTCCGAGATCAGACGAGATCAGGCGTGCTCAAGGGGGTGTGGCCGTAAGCGAGAGCAAGGCTCGCTGGCACCCTTCTTATTGAGAGGACAGCTCCGTCACCTCTTTTACGACGCTGCTTTTTTTCCCTTGCGTTTTTCTCTTCTTCCCACGTTCTCTCTCTTCACTGCCTTCGTCCCCGCTCTATTTCACTTCAGCCTTTCACTCTTGCTTCCTTCCAATGAGGACGGAGCTGCGGGAGAAAGGGCGCTATAGAAAATCGCTGTGGAGAGCTGCTGCTGTGCTTTGACATCTGAGCTCTGTGGAAAACGATCTCAATACAATTCTGAAAAACGCGACTCTCCGAACGCCAGCCGAACAAGTCTCCACAGCTGAAGCGCTGTGTCTCTTTTCAGCTGGCGATAAACCTTTCCTCGATCCTTTGCGGACTTGTAAAACTGTTCCTGATCAGAATAAAAAACGCTCACGCTAATACACAAGCACCCGTGTCTCGCCAAAGCTGACAAATAAACAGACGGACAAGCCGCACTGCACGTGTGAACAGGGGAATGAGCGAGCGAGCGGGGATAGGGCGCCTCCTGCGCTTAAAAGCTTACAGCACCTGGTATTCCCAGGCGGTCTCCCATCCAAGTACTAACCAGGCCCATCCCTGTTTAGCTTCCGAGATCAGACGAGATCAGGCGTGCTCAAGGGGGTGTGGCCATAAGCAAGAGCAAGGCTCGCTGGCACCCTTCTTATTGAGAGGACAGCTCCGTCACCTCTTTTACGACGCTGCTTTTTTTCCCTTGCGTTTTTCTCTTCTTCCCACGTTCTCTCTCTTCACTGCCTTCGTCCCCGCTCTATTTCACTTCAGCCTTTCACTCTTGCTTCCTTCCAATGAGGACGGAGCTGCGGGAGAAAGGGCGCTATAGAGGATCGCTGTGGAGAGCTGCTGCTGTGCTTTGACATCTGAGCTCTGTGGAAAACGATCTCAATACAATTCTGAAAAACGCGACTCTCCGAACGCCAGCCGAACAAGTCTCCACAGCCGAAGCGCTGTGTCTCTTTTCAGCTGGCGATAAACCTTTCCTCGATCCTTTGCGGACTTGTAAAACTGTTCCTGATCAGAATAAAAAACGCTCACGCTAATACACAAGCACCCGTGTCTCGCCAAAGCTGACAAATAAACAGACGGACAAGCCGCACTGCACGTGTGAACAGGGGAATGAGCGAGCGAGCGGGGATAGGGCGCCTCCTGCGCTTAAAAGCTTACAGCACCTGGTATTCCCAGGCGGTCTCCCATCCAAGTACTAACCAGGCCCATCCCTGTTTAGCTTCCGAGATCAGACGAGATCAGGCGTGCTCAAGGGGGTGTGGCCGCAAGTAAGAGCAAGACTCGCTGGCACCCTTCTTATTGAGAGGACAGCTCCGTCACCTCTTTTACGACGCTGCTCTTTTTCCCTTGCGTTTTTATCTTCTTCCCACGTTCTCTCTCTTCACTGCCTTCGTCCCCGCTCTATTTCACTTCAGCCTTTCACTCTTGCTTCCTTCCAATGAGGACGGAGCTGCGGGAGAAAGGGCGCTATAGAGGATCGCTGTGGAGAGCTGCTGCTGTGCTTTGACATCTGAGCTCTGTGGAAAACGATCTCAATACAATTCTGAAAAACGCGACTCTCCGAACGCCAGCCGAACAAGTCTCCACAGCCGAAGCGCTGTGTCTCTTTTCAGCTGGCGATAAACCTTTCCTCGATCCTTTGCGGACTTGTAAAACTGTTCCTGATCAGAATTAAAAAACGCTCACGCTAATACACAAGCACCCGTGTCTCGCCAAAGCTGACAAATAAACAGACGGACAAGCCGCACTGCACGTGTGAACAGGGGAATGAGCGAGCGAGCGGGGATAGGGCGCCTCCTGCGCTTAAAAGCTTACAGCACCTGGTATTCCCAGGCGGTCTCCCATCCAAGTACTAACCAGGCCCATCCCTGTTTAGCTTCCGAGATCAGACGAGATCAGGCGTGCTCAAGGGGGTGTGACCATAAGCGAGAGCAAGGCTCGCTGGCACCCTTCTTATTGAGAGGACAGCTCCGTCACCTCTTTTACGACGCTGCTTTTTTTCCCTTGCGTTTTTCTCTTCTTCCCACGTTCTCTCTCTTCACTGCCTTCGTCCCCGCTCTATTTCACTTCAGCCTTTCACTTTTGCTTCCTTCCAATGAGGACGGAGCTGCGGGAGAAAGGGCGCTATAGAGGATCGCTGTGGAGAGCTGCTGCTGTGCTTTGACATCTGAGCTCTGTGGAAAACGATCTCAATACAATTCTGAAAAACGCGACTCTCCGAACGCCAGCCGAACAAGTCTCCACAGCCGAAGCGCTGTGTCTCTTTTCAGCTGGCGATAAACCTTTCCTCGATCCTTTGCGGACTTGTAAAACTGTTCCTGATCAGAATAAAAAACGCTCACGCTAATACACAAGCACCCGTGTCTCGCCAAAGCTGACAAATAAAGAGACGGACAAGCCGCACTGCACGTGTGAACAGGGGAATGAGCGAGCGAGCGGGGATAGGGCGCCTCCTGCGCTTAAAAGCTTACAGCACCTGGTACTCCCAGGCGGTCTCCATCCAAGTACTAACCAGGCCCATCCCTGTTCAGCTTCCGAGATCAGACGAGATCAGGCGTGCTCAAGGGGGTGTGGCCGTAAGCGAGAGCAAGGCTCGCTGGCACCCTTCTTATTGAGAGGACAGCTCCGTCACCTCTTTTATGACGCTGCTCTTTTTCCCTTGCGTTTTTCTCTTCTTCCCACGTTCTCTCTCTTCACTGCCTTCGTCCCCGCTCTATTTCACTTCAGCCTTTCACTTTTGCTTCCTTCCAATGAGGACGGAGCTGCGGGAGAAAGGGCGCTATAGAGGATCGCTGTGGAGAGCTGCTGCTGTGTTTTGACATCTGAGCTCTGTGGAAAACGATCTCAAAACAATTCTGAAAAACGCGACTCTCCGAACGCCAGCTGAACAAGTCTCCACAGCCGAAGCGCTGTGTCTCTTTTCAGCTGGCGATAAACCTTTCCTCGATCCTTTGCGGACTTGTAAAACTGTTCCTGATCAGAATAAAAAACGCTCACGCTAATACACAAGCACCCGTGTCTCGCCAAAGCTGACAAATAAACAGACGGACAAGCCGCACTGCACGTGTGAACAGGGGAATGAGCGAGCGAGCGGGGATAGGGCGCCTCCTGCGCTTAAAAGCTTACAGCACCTGGTATTCCCAGGCGGTCTCCCATCCAAGTACTAACCAGGCCCATCCCTGTTTAGCTTCCGAAATCAGACGAGATCAGGTGTGCTCAAGGGGGTGTGGCCGTAAGCGAGAGCAAGGCTCGCTGGCACCCTTCTTATTGAGAGGACAGCTCCGTCACCTCTTTTACGACGCTGCTTTTTTTCCCTTGCGTTTTTCTCTTCTTCCCACGTTCTCTCTCTTCACTGCCTTCGTCCCCGCTCTATTTCACTTCAGCCTTTCACTCTTGCTTCCTTCCAATGAGGACGGAGCTGCGGGAGAAAGGGCGCTATAGAGGATCGCTGTGGAGAGCTGCTGCTGTGCTTTGATATCTGAGCTCTGTGGAAAACGATCTCAATACAATTCTGAAAAACGCGACTCTCCGAACGCCAGCCGAACAAGTCTCCACAGCCGAAGCGCTGTGTCTCTTTTCAGCTGGCGATAAACCTTTCCTCGATCCTTTGCGGACTTGTAAAACTGTTCCTGATCAGAATAAAAAACGCTCACGCTAATACACAAGCACCCGTGTCTCGCCAAAGCTGACAAATAAACAGACGGACAAGCCGCACTGCACGTGTGAACAGGGGAATGAGCGAGCGAGCGGGGATAGGGCGCCTCCTGCGCTTAAAAGCTTGCAGCACCTGGTATTCCCAGGCGGTCTCCCATCCAAGTACTAACCAGGCCCATCCCTGTTTAGCTTCCGAAATCAGACGAGATCAGGCGTGCTCAAGGGGGTGTGGCCGTAAGCGAGAGCAAGGCTCGCTGGCACCCTTCTTATTGAGAGGACAGCTCCGTCACCTCTTTTACGACGCTGCTTTTTTTCCCTTGCGTTTTTCTCTTCTTCCCACGTTCTCTCTCTTCACTGCCTTCGTCCCCGCTCTATTTCACTTCAGCCTTTCACTCTTGCTTCCTTCCAATGAGGACGGAGCTGCGGGAGAAAGGGCGCTATAGAGGATCGCTGTGGAGAGCTGCTGCTGTGCTTTGACATCTGAGCTCTGTGGAAAACGATCTCAATACAATTCTGAAAAACGCGACTCTCCGAACGCCAGCCGAACAAGTCTCCACAGCCGAAGCGCTGTGTCTCTTTTCAGCTGGCGATAAACCTTTCCTCGATCCTTTGCGGACTTGTTAAACTGTTCCTGATCAGAATGAAAAACGCTCACACTAATACACAAGCACCCGTGTCTCGCCAAAGCTGACAAATAAACAGACGGACAAGCCGCACTGCACGTGTGAACAGGGGAATGAGCGAGCGAGCGGGGATAGGGCGCCTCCTGCGCTTAAAAGCTTACAGCACCTGGTATTCCCAGGCGGTCTCCCATCCAAGTACTAACCAGGCCCATCCCTGTTTAGCTTCCGAGATCAGACGAGATCAGGCATGCTCAAGGGGGTGTGGCCGTAAGCAAGAGCAAGGCTCGCTGGCACCCTTCTTATTGAGAGGACAGCTCCGTCACCTCTTTTACGACGCTGCTTTTTTTCCCTTGCGTTTTTCTCTTCTTCCCACGTTCTCTCTCTTCACTGCCTTCGTCCCCGCTCTATTTCACTTCAGCCTTTCACTCTTGCTTCCTTCCAATGAGGACGGAGCTGCGGGAGAAAGGGCGCTATAGAGGATCGCTGTGGAGAGCTGCTGCTGTGCTTTGACATCTGAGCTCTGTGGAAAACGATCTCAATACAATTCTGAAAAACGCGACTCTCCGAACGCCAGCCGAACAAGTCTCCACAGCCGAAGCGCTGTGTCTCTTTTCAGCTGGCGATAAACCTTTCCTCGATCCTTTGCGCACTTGTAAAACTGTTCATGATCAGAATAAAAAACGCTCACGCTAATACACAAGCACCCGCGTCTCGCCAAAGCTGACAAATAAACAGACGGACAAGCCGCACTGCACGTGTGAACAGGGGAATGAGCGAGCGAGCGGGGATAGGGCGCCTCCTGCGCTTAAAAGCTTACAGCACCTGGTATTCCCAGGCGGTCTCCCATCCAAGTACTAACCAGGCCCATCCCTGTTTAGCTTCCGAGATCAGATGAGATCAGGCATGCTCAAGGGGTTGTGGCCGTAAGCAAGAGCAAGGCTCGCTGGCACCCTTCTTATTGAGAGGACAGCTCCGTCACCTCTTTTACGACGCTGCTCTTTTTCCCTTGCGTTTTTCTCTTCTTCCCACGTTCTCTCTCTTCACTGCCTTCGTCCCCGCTCTATTTCACTTCAGCCTTTCACTCTTGCTTCCTTCCAATGAGGACGGAGCTGCGGGAGAAAGGGCGCTATAGAGGATCGCTGTGGAGAGCTGCTGCTGTGCTTTGACATCTGAGTTCTGTGGAAAACGATCTCAATACAATTCTGAAAAACGCGACTCTCCGAACGCCAGCCGAACAAGTCTCCACAGCCGAAGCGCTGTGTCTCTTTTCAGCTGGCGATAAACCTTTCTTCGATCCTTTGCGGACTTGTAAAACTGTTCCTGATCAGAATAAAAAACGCTCACGCTAATACACAAGCACCCGTGTCTCGCCAAAGCTGACAAATAAACAGACGGACAAGCCGCACTGCACGTGTGAACAGGGGAATGAGCGAGCGAGCGGAGATAGGGCGCCTCCTGCGCTTAAAAGCTTACAGCACCTGGTATTCCCAGGCGGTCTCCCATCCAAGTACTAACCAGGCCCATCCCTGTTTAGCTTCCGAAATCAGACGAGATCAGGTGTGCTCAAGGGGGTGTGGCCGTAAGCGAGAGCAAGGCTCGCTGGCACCCTTCTTATTGAGAGGACAGCTCCGTCACCTCTTTTACGACGCTGCTTTTTTTCCCTTGCGTTTTTCTCTTCTTCCCACGTTCTCTCTCTTCACTGCCTTCGTCCCCGCTCTATTTCACTTCAGCCTTTCACTCTTGCTTCCTTCCAATGAGGACGGAGCTGCGGGAGAAAGGGCGCTATAGAGGATCGCTGTGGAGAGCTGCTGCTGTGCTTTGACATCTGAGCTCTGTGGAAAACGATCTCAATACAATTCTGAAAAACGCGACTCTCCGAACGCCAGCCGAACAAGTCTCCACAGCCGAAGCGCTGTGTCTCTTTTCAGCTGGCGATAAACCTTTCCTCGATCCTTTGCAGACTTGTAAAACTGTTCCTGATCAGAATAAAAAACGCTCACGCTAATACACAAGCACCCGTGTCTCGCCAAAGCTGACAAATAAACAGACGGACAAGCCGCACTGCACGTGTGAACAGGGGAATGAGCGAGCGAGCGGGGATAGGGCGCCTCCTGCGCTTAAAAGCTTGCAGCACCTGGTATTCCCAGGCGGTCTCCCATCCAAGTACTAACCAGGCCCATCCCTGTTTAGCTTCCGAGATCAGACGAGATCAGGCATGCTCAAGGGGGTGTGGCCGTAAGCGAGAGCAAGGCTCGCTGGCACCCTTCTTATTGAGAGGACAGCTCCGTCACCTCTTTTACGACGCTGCTTTTTTTCCCTTGCGTTTTTCTCTTCTTCCCACGTTCTCTCTCTTCACTGCCTTCGTCCCCGCTCTATTTCACTTCAGCCTTTCACTCTTGCTTCCTTCCAATGAGGACGGAGCTGCGGGAGAAAGGGCGCTATAGAGGATCGCTGTGGAGAGCTGCTGCTGTGCTTTGACATCTGAGCTCTGTGGAAAACGATCTCAATACAATTCTGAAAAACGCGACTCTCCGAACGCCAGCCGAACAAGTCTCCACAGCCGAAGCGCTGTGTCTCTATTCAGCTGGCGATAAACCATCCCTCGATTCTTTGCGGACTTGTTAAACTGTTCCTGATCAGAATAAAAAACGCTCACGCTAATACACAAGCACCCGTGTCTCGCCAAAGCTGACAAATAAACAGACGGACAAGCCGCACTGCACGTGTGAACAGGGGAATGAGCGAGCGAGCGAGCGGGGATAGGGCGCCTCCTGCGCTTAAAAGCTTACAGCACCTGGTATTCCCAGGCGGTCTCCCATCCAAGTACTAACCAGGCCCATCCCTGTTTAGCTTCCGAGATCAGACGAGATCAGGCGTGCTCAAGGGGGTGTGGCCGTAAGCAAGAGCAAGGCTCGCTGGCACCCTTCTTATTGAGAGGACAGCTCCGTCACCTCTTTTACGACGCTGCTTTTTTTCCCTTGCGTTTTTCTCTTCTTCCCACGTTCTCTCTCTTCACTGCCTTCGTCCCCGCTCTATTTCACTTCAGCCTTTCACTCTTGCTTCCTTCCAATGAGGACGGAGCTGCGGGAGAAAGGGCGCTATAGAGGATCGCTGTGGAGAGCTGCTGCTGTGCTTTGACATCTGAGCTCTGTGGAAAACGATCTCAATACAATTCTGAAAAACGCGACTCTCCGAACGCCAGCCGAACAAGTCTCCACAGCCGAAGCGCTGTGTCTCTTTTCAGCTGGCGATAAACCTTTCCTCGATCCTTTGCGGACTTGTAAAACTGTTCCTGATCAGAATAAAAAACGCTCACGCTAATACACAAGCACCCGTGTCTCGCCAAAGCTGACAAATAAACAGACGGACAAGCCGCACTGCACGTGTGAACAGGGGAATGAGCGAGCGAGCGGGGATAGGGCGCCTCCTGCGCTTAAAAGCTTACAGCACCTGGTATTCCCAGGCGGTCTCCCATCCAAGTACTAACCAGGCCCATCCCTGTTTAGCTTCCGAGATCAGACAAGATCAGGCGTGCTCAAAGGGGTGTGGCCGTAAGCGAGAGCAAGGCTCGCTGGCACCCTTCTTATTGAGAGGACAGCTCCGTCACCTCTTTTACGACGCTGCTTTTTTTCCCTTGCGTTTTTCTCTTCTTCCCACGTTCTCTCTCTTCACTGCCTTCGTCCCCGCTCTATTTCACTTCAGCCTTTCACTCTTGCTTCCTTCCAATGAGGACGGAGCTGCGGGAGAAAGGGCGCTATAGAGGATCGCTGTGGAGAGCTGCTGCTGTGCTTTGACATCTGAGCTCTGTGGAAAACGATCTCAATACAATTCTGAAAAACGCGACTCTCCGAACGCCAGCCGAACAAGTCTCCACAGCCGAAGCGCTGTGTCTCTTTTCAGCTGGCGATAAACCTTTCCTCGATCCTTTGCGGACTTGTAAAACTGTTCCTGATCAGAATAAAAAACGCTCACGCTAATACACAAGCACCCGTGTCTCGCCAAAGCTGACAAATAAACAGACGGACAAGCCGCACTGCACGTGTGAACAGGGGAATGAGCGAGCGAGCGGGGATAGGGCGCCTCCTGCGCTTAAAAGCTTACAGCACCTGGTATTCCCAGGCGGTCTCCCATCCAAGTACTAACCAGGCCCATCCCTGTTTAGCTTCCGAGATCAGACGAGATCAGGCGTGCTCAAGGGGGTGTGGCCGTAAGCGAGAGCAAGGCTCGCTGGCACCCTTCTTATTGAGAGGACAGCTCCGTCACCTCTTTTACGACGCTGCTTTTTTTCCCTTGCGTTTTTCTCTTCTTCCCACGTTCTCTCTCTTCACTGCCTTCGTCCCCGCTCTATTTCACTTCAGCCTTTCACTCTTGCTTCCTTCCAATGAGGACGGAGCTGCGGGAGAAAGGGCGCTATAGAGGATCGCTGTGGAGAGCTGCTGCTGTGCTTTGACATCTGAGCTCTGTGGAAAACGATCTCAATACAATTCTGAAAAACGCGACTCTCCGAACGCCAGCCGAACAAGTCTCCACAGCTGATGCGCTGTGTCTCTTTTCAGCTGGCGATAAACCTTTCCTCGATCCTTTGCGGAGTTGTAAAACTGTTCCTGATCAGAATAAAAAACGCTCACGCTAATACACAAGCACCCGTGTCTCGCCAAAGCTGACAAATAAACAGACGGACAAGCCGCACTGCACGTGTGAACAGGGGAATGAGCGAGCGGGGATAGGGCGCCTCCTGCGCTTAAACGTTTACAGCACCTGGTATTCCCGGGCGGTCTCCCATCCAAGTACTAACCAGGCCCATCCCTGTTTAGCTTCCGAGATCAGACGAGATCAGGTGTGCTCAAGGGGGTGTGGCCGTAAGCGAGAGCAGGGCTCGCTGGCACCCTTCTTATTGAGAGGACAGCTCCGTCACCTCTTTTACGACGCTGCTTTTTTTCCCTTGCGTTTTTCACTTCTTCCCACGTTCTCTCTCTTCACTGCCTTCGTCCCCGCTCTATTTCACTTCAGCCTTTCACTCTTGCTTCCTTCCAATGAGGACGGAGCTGCGGGAGAAAGGGCGCTATAGAGGATCGCTGTGGAGAGCTGCTGCTGTGCTTTGACATCTGAGCTCTGTGGAAAACGATCTCAATACAATTCTGAAAAACGCGACTCTCCGAACGCCAGCCGAACAAGTCTCCACAGCCGAAGCGCTGTGTCTCTTTTCAGCTGGCGATAAACCTTTCCTCGATCCTTTGCAGACTTGTTAAACTGTTCCTGATCAGAATAAAAAACGCTCACGCTAATACACAAGCACCCGTGTCTCGCCAAAGCTGACAAATAAACAGACGGACAAGCCGCACTGCACGTGTGAACAGGGGAATGAGCGAGCGAGCGGGGATAGGGCGCCTCCTGCGCTTAAAAGCTTACAGCACCTGGTATTCCCAGGCGGTCTCCCATCCAAGTACTAACCAGGCCCATCCCTGTTTAGCTTCCGAGATCAGACGAGATCAGGCGTGCTCAAGGGGGTGTGGCCGTAAGCGAGAGCAAGGCTCGCTGGCACCCTTCTTATTGAGAGGACAGCTCCGTCACCTCTTTTACGACGCTGCTTTTTTTCCCTTGCGTTTTTCTCTTCTTCCCACGTTCTCTCTCTTCACTGCCTTCGTCCCCGCTCTATTTCACTTCAGCCTTTCACTCTTGCTTCCTTCCAATGAGGACGGAGCTGCGGGAGAAAGGGCGCTATAGAGGATCGCTGTGGAGAGCTGCTGCTGTGCTTTGACATCTGAGCTCTGTGGAAAACGATCTCAATACAATTCTGAAAAACGCGACTCTCCGAACGCCAGCCGAACAAGTCTCCACAGCCGAAGCGCTGTGTCTCTTTTCAGCTGGCGATAAACCTTTCCTCGATCCTTTGCGGACTTGTTAAACTGTTCCTGATCAGAATAAAAAACGCTCACGCTAATACACAAGCACCCGTGTCTCGCCAAAGCTGACAAATAAACAGACGGACAAGCCGCACTGCACGTGTGAACAGGGGAATGAGCGAGCGAGCGGGGATAGGGCGCCTCCTGCGCTTAAAAGCTTACAGCACCTGGTATTCCCAGGCGGTCTCCCATCCAAGTACTAACCAGGCCCATCCCTGTTTAGCTTCCGAGATCAGACGAGATCAGGCGTGCTCAAGGGGGTGTGGCCGTAAGCGAGAGCAAGGCTCGCTGGCACCCTTCTTATTGAGAGGACATCTCCGTCACCTCTTTTACGACGCTGCTTTTTTTCCCTTGCGTTTTTCTCTTCTTCCCACGTTCTCTCTCTTCACTGCCTTCATCCCCGCTCTATTTCACTTCAGCCTTTCACTCTTGCTTCCTTCCAATGAGGACGGAGCTGCGGGAGAAAGGGCGCTATAGAGGATCGCTGTGGAGAGCTGCTGCTGTGCTTTGACATCTGAGCTCTGAGGAAAACGATCTCAATACAATTCTGAGAAACGCGACTCTACGAACGCCAGCCGAACAAGTCTCCACAGCCGAAGCGCTGTGTCTCTTTTCAGCTGGCGATAAACCTTTCCTCGATCCTTTGCGGACTTGTAAAACTGTTCCTGATCAGAATAAAAAACGCTCACGCTAATACACAAGCACCCGTGTCTCGCCAAAGCTGACAAATAAAGAGACGGACAAGCCGCACTGCACGTGTGAACAGGGGAATGAGCGAGCGAGCGGGGATAGGGCGCCTCCTGCGCTTAAAAGCTTACAGCACCTGGTATTCCCAGGCGGTCTCCCATCCAAGTACTAACCAGGCCCATCCCTGTTTAGCTTCCGAGATCAGACGAGATCAGGCGTGCTCAAGGGGGTGTGGCCGTAAGCGAGAGCAAGGTTCGCTGGCACCCTTCTTATTGAGAGGACAGCTCCGTCACCTCTTTTTCGACGCTGCTTTTTTTCCCTTGCGTTTTTCTCTTCTTCCCACGTTCTCTCTCTTCACTGCCTTCGTCCCTGCTCTATTTCACTTCAGCCTTTCACTCTTGCTTCCTTCCAATGAGGACGGAGCTGCGGGAGAAAGGGCGCTATAGAGGATCGCTGTGGAGAGCTGCTGCTGTGCTTTGACATCTGAGCTCTGTGGAAAACGATCTCAATACAATTCTGAAAAACGCGACTCTCCGAACGCCAGCCGAACAAGTCTCCACAGCCGAAGCGCTGTGTCTCTTTTCAGCTGGCGATAAACCTTTCTTCGATTCTTTGCGGACTTGTTAAACTGTTCCTGATCAGAATAAAAAACGCTCACGCTAATACACAAGCACCCGTGTCTCGCCAAAGCTGACAAATAAACAGACGGACAAGCCGCACTGCACGTGTGAACAGGGGAATGAGCGAGCGAGCGGGGATAGGGCGCCTCCTGCGCTTAAAAGCTTACAGCACCTGGTATTCCCAGGCGGTCTCCCATCCAAGTACTAACCAGGCCCATCTCTGTTTAGCTTCCGAGATCAGACGAGATCAGGCGTGCTCAAGGGGGTGTGGCCGTAAGCGAGAGCAAGGCTCGCTGGCACCCTTCTTATTGAGAGGACAGCTCCGTCACCTCTTTTACGACGCTGCTTTTTTTCTCTTGCGTTTTTCTCTTCTTCCCACGTTCTCTCTCTTCACTGCCTTCGTCCCCGCTCTATTTCACTTCAGCCTTTCACTCTTGCTTCCTTCCAATGAGGACGGAGATGCGGGAGAAAGGGCGCTATAGAGGATCGCTGTGGAGAGCTGCTGCTGTGCTTTGACATCTGAGCTCTGTGGAAAACGATCTCAATACAATTCTGAAAAACGCGACTCTCCGAACGCCAGCCAAACAAGTCTCCACAGCCGAAGCGCTGTGTCTCTTTTCAGTTGGCGATAAACCTTTCCTCGATCCTTTGCGGACTTGTAAAGCTGTTCCTGATCAGAATAAAAAACGCTCACGCTAATACACAAGCACCCGTGTCTCGCCAAAGCTGAGAAATAAACAGACGGACAAGCCGCACTGCACGTGTGAACAGGGGAATGAGCGAGCGAGCGGGGATAGGGCGCCTCCTGCGCATAAAAGCTTACAGCACCTGGTATTCCCAGGCGGTCTCCCATCCAAGTACTATCCAGGCCCATCCCTGTTTAGCTTCCAAGATCAGATGAGATCAGGCGTGGTCAAGGGGGTGTGGCCGTAAGCGAGAGCAAGGCTCGCTGGCACCCTTCTTATTGAGAGGACAGCTCCGTCACCTCTTTTACGACGCTGCTTTTTTTCCCTTGCGTTTTTCTCTTCTTCCCACGTTCTCTCTCTTCACTGCCTTCGTCCCCGCTCTATTTCACTTCAGCCTTTCACTCTTGCTTCCTTCCAATGAGGACGGAGCTGCGGGAGAAAGGGCGCTATAGAGGATCGCTGTGGAGAGCTGCTGCTGTGCTTTGACATCTGAGCTCTGTGGAAAACGATCTCAATACAATTCTGAAAAACGCGACTCTCCGAACGCCAGCCGAACAAGTCTCCACAGCCGAAGCGCTGTGTCTCTTTTCAGCTGGCGATAAACCTTTCCTCGATCCTTTGCGGACTTGTTAAACTGTTCCTGATCAGAATAAAAAACGCTCACGCTAATACACAAGCACCCGTGTCTCGCCAAAGCTGACAAATAAACAGACGGACAAGCCGCACTGCACGTGTGAACAGGGGAATGAGCGAGCGAGCGGGGATAGGGCGCCTCCTGCGCTTAAAAGCTTACAGCACCTGGTATTCCCAGGCGGTCTCCCATCCAAGTACTAACCAGGCCCATCCCTGTTTAGCTTCCGAGATCAGACGAGATCAGGCGTGCTCAAGGGGGTGTGGCCGTAAGCGAGAGCAAGGCTCGCTGGCACCCTTCTTATTGAGAGGACATCTCCGTCACCTCTTTTACGACGCTGCTTTTTTTCCCTTGCGTTTTTCTCTTCTTCCCACGTTCTCTCTCTTCACTGCCTTCATCCCCGCTCTATTTCACTTCAGCCTTTCACTCTTGCTTCCTTCCAATGAGGACGGAGCTGCGGGAGAAAGGGCGCTATAGAGGATCGCTGTGGAGAGCTGCTGCTGTGCTTTGACATCTGAGCTCTGAGGAAAACGATCTCAATACAATTCTGAGAAACGCGACTCTCCGAACGCCAGCCGAACAAGTCTCCACAGCCGAAGCGCTGTGTCTCTTTTCAGCTGGCGATAAACCTTTCCTCGATCCTTTGCGGACTTGTAAAACTGTTCCTGATCAGAATAAAAAACGCTCACGCTAATACACAAGCACCCGTGTCTCGCCAAAGCTGACAAATAAAGAGACGGACAAGCCGCACTGCACGTGTGAACAGGGGAATGAGCGAGCGAGCGGGGATAGGGCGCCTCCTGCGCTTAAAAGCTTACAGCACCTGGTATTCCCAGGCGGTCTCCCATCCAAGTACTAACCAGGCCCATCCCTGTTTAGCTTCCGAGATCAGACGAGATCAGGCGTGCTCAAGGGGGTGTGGCCGTAAGCGAGAGCAAGGTTCGCTGGCACCCTTCTTATTGAGAGGACAGCTCCGTCACCTCTTTTTCGACGCTGCTTTTTTTCCCTTGCGTTTTTCTCTTCTTCCCACGTTCTCTCTCTTCACTGCCTTCGTCCCTGCTCTATTTCACTTCAGCCTTTCACTCTTGCTTCCTTCCAATGAGGACGGAGCTGCGGGAGAAAGGGCGCTATAGAGGATCGCTGTGGAGAGCTGCTGCTGTGCTTTGACATCTGAGCTCTGTGGAAAACGATCTCAATACAATTCTGAAAAACGCGACTCTCCGAACGCCAGCCGAACAAGTCTCCACAGCCGAAGCGCTGTGTCTCTTTTCAGCTGGCGATAAACCTTTCTTCGATTCTTTGCGGACTTGTTAAACTGTTCCTGATCAGAATAAAAAACGCTCACGCTAATACACAAGCACCCGTGTCTCGCCAAAGCTGACAAATAAACAGACGGACAAGCCGCACTGCACGTGTGAACAGGGGAATGAGCGAGCGAGCGGGGATAGGGCGCCTCCTGCGCTTAAAAGCTTACAGCACCTGGTATTCCCAGGCGGTCTCCCATCCAAGTACTAACCAGGCCCATCCCTGTTTAGCTTCCGAGATCAGACGAGATCAGGCGTGCTCAAGGGGGTGTGGCCGTAAGCGAGAGCAAGGCTCGCTGGCACCCTTCTTATTGAGAGGACAGCTCCGTCACCTCTTTTACGACGCTGCTTTTTTTCTCTTGCGTTTTTCTCTTCTTCCCACGTTCTCTCTCTTCACTGCCTTCGTCCCCGCTCTATTTCACTTCAGCCTTTCACTCTTGCTTCCTTCCAATGAGGACGGAGATGCGGGAGAAAGGGCGCTATAGAGGATCGCTGTGGAGAGCTGCTGCTGTGCTTTGACATCTGAGCTCTGTGGAAAACGATCTCAATACAATTCTGAAAAACGCGACTCTCCGAACGCCAGCCAAACAAGTCTCCACAGCCGAAGCGCTGTGTCTCTTTTCAGTTGGCGATAAACCTTTCCTCGATCCTTTGCGGACTTGTAAAGCTGTTCCTGATCAGAATAAAAAACGCTCACGCTAATACACAAGCACCCGTGTCTCGCCAAAGCTGAGAAATAAACAGACGGACAAGCCGCACTGCACGTGTGAACAGGGGAATGAGCGAGCGAGCGGGGATAGGGCGCCTCCTGCGCATAAAAGCTTACAGCACCTGGTATTCCCAGGCGGTCTCCCATCCAAGTACTAACCAGGCCCATCCCTGTTTAGCTTCCAAGATCAGATGAGATCAGGCGTGGTCAAGGGGGTGTGGCCGTAAGCGAGAGCAAGGCTCGCTGGCACCCTTCTTATTGAGAGGACAGCTCCGTCACCTCTTTTACGATGCTGCTTTTTTTCCCTTGCGTTTTTCTCTTCTTCCCACGTTCTCTCTCTTCACTGCCTTCGTCCCCGCTCTATTTCACTTCAGCCTTTCACTCTTGCTTCCTTCCAATGAGGACGGAGCTGCGGGAGAAAGGGCGCTATAGAGGATCGCTGTGGAGAGCTGCTGCTGTGCTTTGACATCTGAGCTCTGTGGAAAACGATCTCAATACAATTCTGAAAAACGCGACTCTCCGAACGCCAGCCGAACAAGTCTCCACAGCCGAAGCGCTGTGTCTCTTTTCAGCTGGCGATAAACCTTTCCTCGATCCTTTGCGGACTTGTTAAACTGTTCCTGATCAGAATAAAAAACGCTCACGCTAATACACAAGCACCCGTGTCTCGCCAAAGCTGACAAATAAACAGACGGACAAGCCGCACTGCTCGTGTGAACAGGGGAGTGAGCGAGCGAGCGGGGATAGGGCGCCTCCTGCGCTTAAAAGCTTACAGCACCTGGTATTCCCAGGCGGTCTCCCATCCAAGTACTAACCAGGCCCATCCCTGTTTAGCTTCCGAGATCAGACGAGATCAGGCGTGCTCAAGGGGGTGTGGCCGTAAGCGAGAGCAAGGCTCGCTGGCACCCTTCTTATTGAGAGGACAGCTCCGTCACCTCTTTTACGACGCTGCTTTTTTTCCCTTGCGTTTTTCTCTTCTTCCCACGTTCTCTCTCTTCACTGCCTTCGTCCCCGCTCTATTTCACTTCAGCCTTTCACTCTTGCTTCCTTCCAATGAGGACGGAGCTGCGGGAGAAAGGGCGCTATAGAAAATCGCTGTGGAGAGCTGCTGCTGTGCTTTGACATCTGAGCTCTGTGGAAAACGATCTCAATACAATTCTGAAAAACGCGACTCTCCGAACGCCAGCCGAACAAGTCTCCACAGCCGAAGCGCTGTGTCTCTTTTCAGCTGGCGATAAACCTTTCCTCGATCCTTTGCTGACTTGTAAAACTGTTCCTGATCAGAATAAAAAAAGCTCACGCTAATACACAAGCACCCGTGTCTCGCCAAAGCTGACAAATAAACAGACGGACAAGCCGCACTGCACGTGTGAACAGGGGAATGAGCGAGCGAGCGGGGATAGGGCGCCTCCTGCGCTTAAAAGCTTACAGCACCTGGTATTCCCAGGCGGTCTCCCATCCAAGTACTAACCAGGCCCATCTCTGTTTAGCTTCCGAGATCAGACGAGATCAGGCGTGCTCAAGGAGGTGTGGCCGTAAGCGAGAGCAAGGCTCGCTGGCACCCTTCTTATTGAGAAGACAGCTCCGTCACCTCTTTTACGACGCTGCTTTTTTTCCCTTGCGTTTTTCTCTTCTTCCCACGTTCTCTCTCTTCACTGCCTTCTTCCCCGCTCTATTTCACTTCAGCCTTTCACTCTTGCTTCCTTCCAATGAGGACGGAGCTGCGGGAGAAAGGGCGCTATAGAGGATCGCTGTGGAGAGCTGCTGCTGTGCTTTGACATCTGAGCTCTGTGGAAAACGATCTCAATACAATTCTGAAAAACGCGACTCTCCGAACGCCAGCCGAACAAGTCTCCACAGCCGAAGCGCTGTGTCTCTTTTCAGCTGGCGATAAACCTTTCCTCGATCCTTTGCGGACTTGTAAAACTGTTCCTGATCAGAATAAAAAACGCTCACGCTAATACACAAGCACCCGTGTCTCGCCAAAGCTGACAAATAAACAGACGGACAAGCCGCACTGCACGTGTGAACAGGGGAATGAGCGAGCGAGCGGGGATAGGGCGCCTCCTGCGCTTAAAAGCTTACAGCACCTGGTATTCCCAGGCGGTCTCCCATCCAAGTACTAACCAGGCCCATCCCTGTTTAGCTTCCGAGATCAGACGAGATCAGGCGTGCTCAAGGAGGTGTGGCCGTAAGCGAGAGCAAGGCTCGCTGGCACCCTTCTTATTGAGAAGACAGCTCCGTCACCTCTTTTACGACGCTGCTTTTTTTCCCTTGCGTTTTTCTCTTCTTCCCACGTTCTCTCTCTTCACTGCCTTCTTCCCCGCTCTATTTCACTTCAGCCTTTCACTCTTGCTTCCTTCCAATGAGGACGGAGCTGCGGGAGAAAGGGCGCTATAGAGGATCGCTGTGGAGAGCTGCTGCTGTGCTTTGACATCTGAGCTCTGTGGAAAACGATCTCAATACAATTCTGAAAAACGCGACTCTCCGAACGCCAGCCGAACAAGTCTCCACAGCTGAAGCGCTGTGTCTCTTTTCAGCTGGCGATAAACCTTTCCTCGATCCTTTGCGGACTTGTAAAACTGTTCCTGATCAGAATAAAAAACGCTCACGCTAATACACAAGCACCCGTGTCTCGCCAAAGCTGACAAATAAACAGACGGACAAGCCGCACTGCACGTGTGAACAGGGGAATGAGCGAGCGAGCGGGGATAGGGCGCCTCCTGCGCTTAAAAGCTTACAGCACCTGGTATTCCCAGGCGGTCTCCCATCCAAGTACTAACCAGGCCCATCCCTGTTTAGCTTCCGAAATCAGAAGAGATCAGGCGTGCTCAAGGGGGTGTGGCCGTAACCAAGAGCAAGACTCGCTGGCACCCTTCTTATTGAGAGGACAGCTCCGTCACCTCTTTTGCGACGCTGCTTTTTTTCCCTTGCGTTTTTCTCTTCTTCCCACGTTCTCTCTCTTCACTGCCTTCGTCCCCGCTCTATTTCACTTCAGCCTTTCACTCTTGCTTCCTTCCAATGAGGACGGAGCTGCGGGAGAAAGGGCGCTATAGAGGATCGCTGTGGAGAGCTGCTGCTGTGCTTTGACATCTGAGCTCTGTGGAAAACGATCTCAATACAATTCTGAAAAACGCGACTCTCCGAACGCCAGCCGAACAAGTCTCCACAGCCGAAGCGCTGTGTCTCTTTTCAGCTGGCGATAAACCTTTCCTCGATCATTTGCGGACTTGTTAAACTGTTCCTGATCAGAATAAAAAACGCTCACGCTAATACACAAGCACCCGTGTCTCGCCAAAGCTGACAAATAAACAGACGGACAAGCCGCACTGCACGTGTGAACAGGGGAATGAGCCAGCGAGCGGGGATAGGGCGCCTCCTTAAAAGCTTACAGCACCTGGTATTCCCAGGCGGTCTCCCATCCAAGTACTAACCAGGCCCATCCCTGTTTAGCTTCCGAGATCAGACGAGATCAGGCGTGCTCAAGGGGGTGTGGCCGTAAGCAAGAGGAAGGCTCGCTGGCACCCTTCTTATTGAGAGGACAGCTCCGTCACCTCTTTTACGACGCTGCTTTTTTTCCCTTGCGTTTTTCTCTTCTTCCCACGTTCTCTCTCTTCACTGCCTTCGTCCCCGCTCTATTTCACTTCAGCCTTTCACTCTTGCTTCCTTCCAATGAGGACGGAGCTGCGGGAGAAAGGGCGCTATAGAGGATCGCTGTGGAGAGCTGCTGCTGTGCTTTGACATCTGAGCTCTGTGGAAAACGATCTCAATACAATTCTGAAAAACGCGACTCTCCGAACGCCAGCCGAACAAGTCTCCACAGCCTAAGCGCTGTGTCTCTTTTCAGCTGGCGATAAACCTTTCCTCGATCCTTTGCGGACTTGTAAAACTGTTCCTGATCAGAATAAAAAACGCTCACGCTAATACACAAGCACCCGTGTCTCACCAAAGCTGACAAATAGACGGACAAGCCGCACTGCACGTGTGAACAGGGGAATGAGCGAGCGAGCGGGGATAGGGCGCCTCCTGCGCTTAAAAGCTTACAGCACCTGGTATTCCCAGGCGGTCTCCCATCCAAGTACTAACCAGGCCCATCCCTGTTTAGCTTCCGAGATCAGACGAGATCAGGCGTGCTCAAGGGGGTGTGGCCGTAAGCGAGAGCAAGGCTCGCTGGCACCCTTCTTATTGAGAGGACAGCTCCGTCACCTCTTTTACGACGCTGCTTTTTTTCCCTTGCGTTTTTCTCTTCTTCCCACGTTCTCTCTCTTCACTGCCTTCGTCCCCGCTCTATTTCACTTCAGCCTTTCACTCTTGCTTCCTTCCAATGAGGACGGAGCTGCGGGAGAAAGGGCGCTATAGAGGATCGCTGTGGAGAGCTGCTGCTGTGCTTTGACATCTGAGCTCTGTGGAAAACGATCTCAATACAATTCTGAAAAACGCGACTCTCCGAACGCCAGCCGAACAAGTCTCCACAGCCGAAGCGCTGTGTCTCTTTTCAGCTGGCGATAAACCTTTCCTCGATCCTTTGCGGACTTGTAAAACTGTTCCTGATCAGAATAAAAAACGCTCACGCTAATACACAAGCACCCGTGTCTCGCCAAAGCTGACAAATAAACAGACGGACAAGCCGCACTGCACGTGTGAACAGGGGAATGAGCGAGCGAGCGGGGATAGGGCGCCTCCTGCGCTTAAAAGCTTACAGCACCTGGTATTCCCAGGCGGTCTCCCATCCAATTACTAACCAGGCCCATCCCTGTTTAGCTTCCGAGATCAGAAGAGATCAGGCGTGCTCAAGGGGGTGTGGCCGTAAGCAAGAGCAAGACTCGCTGGCACCCTTCTTATTGAGAGGACAGCTCCGTCACCTCTTTTGCGACGCTGCTTTTTTTCCCTTGCGTTTTTCTCTTCTTCCCACGTTCTCTCTCTTCACTGCCTTCGTCCCCGCTCTATTTCACTTCAGCCTTTCACTCTTGCTTCCTTCCAATGAGGACGGAGCTGCGGGAGAAAGGGCGCTATAGAGGATCGCTGTGGAGAGCTGCTGCTGTGCTTTGACATCTGAGCTCTGTGGAAAACGATCTCAATACAATTCTGAAAAACGCGACTCTCCGAACGCCAGCCGAACAAGTCTCCACAGCCGAAGCGCTGTGTCTCTTTTCAGCTGGCGATAAACCTTTCCTCGATCCTTTGCGGACTTGTAAAACTGTTCCTGATCAGAATAAAAAACGCTCACGCTAATACACAAGCACCCGTGTCTCGCCAAAGCTGACAAATAAACAGACGGACAAGCCGCACTGCACGTGTGAACAGGGGAATGAGCGAGCGAGCGGGGATAGGGCGCCACCTGCGCTTAAAAGCTTACAGCACCTGGTATTCCCAGGCGGTCTCCCATCCAAGTACTAACCAGGCCCATCCCTGTTTAGCTTCCGAGATCAGACGAGATCAGGCGTGCTCAAGGTGGTGTGGCCGTAAGTGAGAGCAAGGCTCGCTGGCACCCTTCTTATTGAGAGGACAGCTCCGTCACCTCTTTTACGACGCTGCTTTTTTTCCCTTGCGTTTTTCTCTTCTTCCCACGTTCTCTCTCTTCACTGCCTTCGTCCCCGCTCTATTTCACTTCAGCCTTTCACTCTTGCTTCCTTCCAAAGAGGACGGAGCTGCGGGAGAAAGGGCGCTATAGAGGATCGCTGTGGAGAGCTGCTGCTGTGCTTTGACATCTGAGCTCTGTGGAAAACGATCTCAATACAATTCTGAAAAACGCGACTCTCCGAACGCCAGCCGAACAAGTCTCCACAGCCGAAGCGCTGTGTCTCTTTTCAGCTGGCGATAAACCTTTCCTCGATCCTTTGCGGACTTGTAAAACTGTTCCTGATCAGAATAAAAAACGCTCACGCTAATACACAAGCACCCGTGTCTCGCCAAAGCTGACAAATAAAGAGACGGACAAGCCGCACTGCACGTGTGAACAGGGGAATGAGCGAGCGAGCGGGGATAGGGCGCCTCCTGCGCTTAAAAGCTTACAGCACCTGGTATTCCCAGGCGGTCTCCCATCCAAGTACTAACCAGGCCCATCCCTGTTTAGCTTCCGAGATCAGACGAGATCAGGCGTGCACAAGGGGGTGTGGCCGAAAGCGAGCGAAAGACTCGCTGGCACCCTTCTTATTGAGAGGACAGCTCCGTCACCTCTTTTACGACGCTGCTTTTTTTCTCTTGCGTTTTTCTCTTCTTCCCACGTTCTCTCTCTTCACTGCCTTCGTCCCCGCTCTATTTCACTTCAGCCTTTCACTCTTGCTTCCTTCCAATGAGGACGGAGCTGCGGGAGAAAGGGCGCTATAGAGGATCGCTGTGGAGAGCTGCTGCTGTGCTTTGACATCTGAGCTCTGTGGAAAACGATCTCAATACAATTCTGAAAAACGCGACTCTCCGAACGCCAGCCGAACAAGTCTCCACAGCCGAAGCGCTGTGTCTCTTTTCAGCTGGCGATAAACCTTTCCTCGATCCTTTGCGGACTTGTAAAACTGTTCCTGATCAGAATAAAAAACGCTCACGCTAATACACAAGCACCCGTGTCTCGCCAAAGCTGACAAATAAAGAGACGGACAAGCCGCACTGCACGTGTGAACAGGGGAATGAGCGAGCGAGCGGGGATAGGGCGCCACCTGCGCTTAAAAGCTTACAGCACCTGGTATTCCCAGGCGGTCTCCCATCCAAGTACTAACCAGGCCCATCCCTGTTTAGCTTCCGAGATCAGACGAGATCAGGCGTGCTCAAGGTGGTGTGGCCGTAAGCGAGAGCAAGGCTCGCTGGCACCCTTCTTATTGAGAGGACAGCTCCGTCACCTCTTTTACGACGCTGCTTTTTTTCCCTTGCGTTTTTCTCTTCTTCCCACGTTCTCTCTCTTCACTGCCTTCGTCCCCGCTCTATTTCACTTCAGCCTTTCACTCTTGCTTCCTTCCAAAGAGGACGGAGCTGCGGGAGAAAGGGCGCTATAGAGGATCGCTGTGGAGAGCTGCTGCTGTGCTTTGACATCTGAGCTCTGTGGAAAACGATCTCAATACAATTCTGAAAAACGCGACTCTCCGAACGCCAGCCGAACAAGTCTCCACAGCCGAAGCGCTGTGTCTCTTTTCAGCTGGCGATAAACCTTTCCTCGATCCTTTGCGGACTTGTAAAACTGTTCCTGATCAGAATAAAAAACGCTCACGCTAATACACAAGCACCCGTGTCTCGCCAAAGCTGACAAATAAAGAGACGGACAAGCCG
>NC_142615.1:47375977-47385977 GCF_059453375.1 Lepisosteus platostomus | reverse complement strand
TGCTTTGACATCTGAGCTCTGTGGAAAACGATCTCAATACAATTCTGAAAAACGCGACTCTCCGAACGCCAGCCGAACAAGTCTCCACAGCCGAAGCGCTGTGTCTCTTTTCAGCTGGCGATAAACCTTTCCTCGATCCTTTGCGGACTTGTAAAACTGTTCATGATCAGAATAAAAAACGCTCACGCTAATACACAAGCACCCGCGTCTCGCCAAAGCTGACAAATAAACAGACGGACAAGCCGCACTGCACGTGTGAACAGGGGAATGAGCGAGCGAGCGGGGATAGGGCACCTCCTGCGCTTAAAAGCTTACAGCACCTGGTATTCCCAGGCGGTCTCCCATCCAAGTACTAACCAGGCCCATCCCTGTTTAGCGTCCGAGATCAGACGAGATCAGGCGTGCTCAAGGGGGTGTGGCCGTAAGCAAGAGCAAGGCTCGCTGGCACCCTTCTTATTGAGAGGACAGCTCCGTCACCTCTTTTACGACGCTGCTCTTTTTCCCTTGCGTTTTTCTCTTCTTCCCACGTTCTCTCTCTTCACTGCCTTCGTCCCCGCTCTATTTCACTTCAGCCTTTCACTCTTGCTTCCTTCCAATGAGGACGGAGCTGCGGGAGAAAGGGCGCTATAGAGGATCGCTGTGGAGAGCTGCTGCTGTGCTTTGACATCTGAGCTCTGTGGAAAACGATCTCAATACAATTCTGAAAAACGCAACTCTCCGAACGCCAGCCGAACAAGTCTCCACAGCCGAAGCGCTGTGTCTCTTTTCAGCTGGCGATAAACTTTTCCTCGATCCTTTGCGGACTTGTTAAACTGTTCATGATCAGAATAAAAAACGCTCACGCTAATACACAAGCACCCGTGTCTCGCCAAAGCTGACAAATAAACAGACGGACAAGCCGCACTGCACGTGTGAACAGGGGAATGAGCGAGCGAGCGGGGATAGGGCGCCTCCTGCGCTTAAAAGCTTACAGCACCTGGTATTCCCAGGCGGTCTCCCATCCAAGTACTAACCAGGCCCATCCCTGTTTAGCTTCCGAGATCAGACGAGATCAGGCGTCCTCAAGGGGGTGTGGCCGTAAGCTAGACCAAAGCTCGCTGGCACCCTTCTTATTGAGAGGACAGCTCCGTCACCTCTTTTACGACGCTGCTTTTTTTCCCTTGCGTTTTTCTCTTCTTCCCACGTTCTCTCTCTTCACTGCCTTCGTCCCCGCTCTATTTCACTTCAGCCTTTCACTCTTGCTTCCTTCCAATGAGGACGGAGCTGCGGGAGAAAGGGCGCTATAGAGGATCGCTGTGGAGAGCTGCTGCTGTGCTTTGACATCTGAGCTCTGTGGAAAACGATCTCAATACAATTCTGAAAAACGCGACTCTCCGAACGCCAGCCGAACAAGTCTCCACAGCCGAAGCGCTGTGTCTCTTTTCAGCTGGCGATAAACCTTTCCTCGATCCTTTGCGGACTTGTAAAACTGTTCCTGATCAGAATAAAAAACGCTCACGCTAATACACAAGCACCCGTGTCTCGCCAAAGCTGACAAATAAACAGACGGACAAGCCGCACTGCACGTGTGAACAGGGGAATGAGCGAGCGAGCGGGGATAGGGCGCCTCCTGCGCTTAAAAGCTTACAGCACCTGGTATTCCCAGGCGGTCTTCCATCCAAGTACTAACCAGGCCCATCCCTGTTTAGCTTCCGAGATCAGACGAGATCAGGTGTGCTCAAGGGGGTGTGGCCGTAAGCGAGAGCAAGGCTCGCTGGCACCCTTCTTATTGAGAGGACAGCTCCGTCACCTCTTTTACGACGCTGCTTTTTTTCCCTTGCGTTTTTCTCTTCTTCCCACGTTCTCTCTCTTCACTGCCTTCGTCCCCGCTCTATTTCACTTCAGCCTTTCACTCTTGCTTCCTTCCAATGAGGACGGAGCTGCGGGAGAAAGGGCGCTATAGAGGATCGCTGTGGAGAGCTGCTGCTGTGCTTTGACATCTGAGCTCTGTGGAAAACGATCTCAATACAATTCTGAAAAACGCGACTCTCCGAACGCCAGCCGAACAAGTCTCCACAGCCGAAGCGCTGTGTCTGTTTTCAGCTGGTGATAAACCTTTCCTCGATCCTTTGCGGACTTGTAAAACTGTTCCTGATCAGAATAAAAAACGCTCACGCTAATACACAAGCACCCGTGTCTCGCCAAAGCTGACAAATAAACAGACGGACAAGCCGCACTGCACGTGTGAACAGGGGAATGAGCGAGCGAGCGGGGATAGGGCGCCTCCTGCGCTTAAAAGCTTGCAGCACCTGGTATTCCCAGGCGGTCTCCCATCCAAGTACTAACCAGGCCCATCCCTGTTTAGCTTCCGAGATCAGACGAGATCAGGCGTGCTCAAGGGGGTGTGGCCGTAAGCGAGAGCAATGCTCGCTGGCACCCTTCTTATTGAGAGGACAGCTCCGTCACCTCTTTTACGACGCTGCTTTTTTTCCCTTGCGTTTTTCTCTTCTTCCCACGTTCTCTCTCTTCACTGCCTTCGTCCCCGCTCTATTTCACTTCAGCCTTTCACTCTTGCTTCCTTCCAATGAGGACGGAGCTGCGGGAGAAAGGGCGCTATAGAGGATCGCTGTGGAGAGCTGCTGCTGTGCTTTGACATCTGAGCTCTGTGGAAAACGATCTCAATACAATTCTGAAAAACGCGACTCTCCGAACGCCAGCCGAACAAGTCTCCACAGCCGAAGCGCTGTGTCTCTATTCAGCTGGCGATAAACCTTCCCTCGATTCTTTGCGGACTTGTTAAACTGTTCCTGATCAGAATAAAAAACGCTCACGCTAATACACAAGCACCCGTGTCTCGCCAAAGCTGACAAATAAACAGACGGACAAGCCGCACTGCACGTGTGAACAGGGGAATGAGCGAGCGAGCGGGGATAGGGCGCCTCCTGCGCTTAAAAGCTTACAGCACCTGGTATTCCCAGGCGGTCTCCCATCCAAGTACTAACCAGGCCCATCCCTGTTTAGCTTCCGAGATCAGACGAGATCAGGCGTGCTCAAGGGGGTGTGGCCGTAAGCGAGAGCAAGGCTCGCTGGCACCCTTCTTATTGAGAGGACAGCTCCGTCACCTCTTTTACGACGCTGCTTTTTTTCCCTTGCGTTTTTCTCTTCTTCCCACGTTCTCTCTCTTCACTGCCTTCGTCCCCGCTCTATTTCACTTCAGCCTTTCACTCTTGCTTCCTTCCAATGAGGACGGAGCTGCGGGAGAAAGGGCGCTATAGAGGATCGCTGTGGAGAGCTGCTGCTGTGCTTTGACATCTGAGCTCTGTGGAAAACGATCTCAATACAATTCTGAAAAACGCGACTCTCCGAACGCCAGCCGAACAAGTCTCCACAGCCGAAGCGCTGTGTCTCTATTCAGCTGGCGATAAACCTTCCCTCGATTCTTTGCGGACTTGTTAAACTGTTCCTGATCAGAATAAAAAACGCTCACGCTAATACACAAGCACCCGTGTCTCGCCAAAGCTGACAAATAAACAGACGGACAAGCCGCACTGCACGTGTGAACAGGGGAATGAGCGAGCGAGCGGGGATAGGGCGCCTCCTGCGCTTAAAAGCTTACAGCACCTGGTATTCCCAGGCGGTCTCCCATCCAAGTACTAACCAGGCCCATCCCTGTTTAGCTTCCGAGATCAGACGAGATCAGGCGTGCTCAAGGGGGTGTGGCCGTAAGCGAGAGCAAGGCTCGCTGGCACCCTTCTTATTGAGAGGACAGCTCCGTCACCTCTTTTACGACGCTGCTTTTTTTCCCTTGCGTTTTTCTCTTCTTCCCACGTTCTCTCTCTTCACTGCCTTCGTCCCCGCTCTATTTCACTTCAGCCTTTCACTCTTGCTTCCTTCCAATGAGGACGGAGCTGCGGGAGAAAGGGCGCTATAGAGGATCGCTGTGGAGAGCTGCTGCTGTGCTTTGACATCTGAGCTCTGTGGAAAACGATCTCAATACAATTCTGAAAAACGCGACTCTCCGAACGCCAGCCGAACAAGTCTCCACAGCCGAAGCGCTGTGTCTCTTTTCAGCTGGCGATAAACCTTTCCTCGATCCTTTGCGGACTTGTAAAACTGTTCCTGATCAGAATAAAAAACGCTCACGCTTATACACAAGCACCCGTGTCTCGCCAAAGCTGACAAATAAACAGACGGACAAGCCGCACTGCACGTGTGAACAGGGGAATGAGCGAGCGAGCGGGGATAGGGCGCCTCCTGCGCTTAAAAGCTTACAGCACCTGGTATTCCCAGGCGGTCTCCCATCCAAGTACTAACCAGGCCCATCCCTGTTTAGCTTCCGAGATCAGACAAGATCAGGCGTGCTCAAGGGGGTGTGGCCGTAAGCGAGAGCAAGGCTCGCTGGCACCCTTCTTATTGAGAGGACAGCTCCGTCACCTCTTTTACGACGCTGCTTTTTTTCCCTTGCGTTTTTCTCTTCTTCCCACGTTCTCTCTCTTCACTGCCTTCGTCCCCGCTCTATTTCACTTCAGCCTTTCACTCTTGCTTCCTTCCAATGAGGACGGAGCTGCGGGAGAAAGGGCGCTATAGAGGATCGCTGTGGAGAGCTGCTGCTGTGCTTTGACATCTGAGCTCTGTGGAAAACGATCTCAATACAATTCTGAAAAACGCGACTCTCCGAACGCCAGCCGAACAAGTCTCCACAGCCGAAGCGCTGTGTCTCTTTTCAGCTGGCGATAAACCTTTCCTCGATCCTTTGCGGACTTGTAAAACTGTTCCTGATCAGAATAAAAAACGCTCACGCTAATACACAAGCACCCGTGTCTCGCCAAAGCTGACAAATAAACAGACGGACAAGCCGCACTGCACGTGTGAACAGGGGAATGAGCGAGCGAGCGGGGATAGGGCGCCTCCTGCGCTTAAAAGCTTACAGCACCTGGTATTCCCAGGCGGTCTCCCATCCAAGTACTAACCAGGCCCATCCCTGTTTAGCTTCCGAGATCAGATAAGATCAGGCGTGCTCAAGGGGGTGTGGCCGTAAGCAAGAGCAAGGCTCGCTGGCACCCTTCTTATTGAGAGGACAGCTCCGTCACCTCTTTTACGACGCTGCTTTTTTTCCCTTGCGTTTTTCTCTTCTTCCCACGTTCTCTCTCTTCACTGCCTTCGTCCCCGCTCTATTTCACTTCAGCCTTTCACTCTTGCTTCCTTCCAATGAGGACGGAGCTGCGGGAGAAAGGGCGCTATAGAGGATCGCTGTGGAGAGCTGCTGCTGTGCTTTGACATCTGAGCTCTGTGGAAAACGATCTCAATACAATTCTGAAAAACGCGACTCTCCGAACGCCAGCCGAACAAGTCTCCACAGCTGATGCGCTGTGTCTCTTTTCAGCTGGCGATAAACCTTTCCTCGATCCTTTGCGGACTTGTAAAACTGTTCCTGATCAGAATAAAAAACGCTCACGCTAATACACAAGCACCCGTGTCTCGCCAAAGCTGACAAATAAACAGACGGACAAGCCGCACTGCACGTGTGAACAGGGGAATGAGCGAGCGAGCGGGGATAGGGCGCCTCCTGCGCTTAAAAGCTTACAGCACCTGGTATTCCCAGGCGGTCTTCCATCCAAGTACTAACCAGGCCCATCCCTGTTTAGCTTCCGAGATCAGACGAGATCAGGTGTGCTCAAGGGGGTGTGGCCGTAAGCGAGAGCAAGGCTCGCTGGCACCCTTCTTATTGAGAGGACAGCTCCGTCACCTCTTTTACGACGCTGCTTTTTTTCCCTTGCGTTTTTCTCTTCTTCCCACGTTCTCTCTCTTCACTGCCTTCGTCCCCGCTCTATTTCACTTCAGCCTTTCACTCTTGCTTCCTTCCAATGAGGACGGAGCTGCGGGAGAAAGGGCGCTATAGAGGATCGCTGTGGAGAGCTGCTGCTGTGCTTTGACATCTGAGCTCTGTGGAAAACGATCTCAATACAATTCTGAAAAACGCGACTCTCCGAACGCCAGCCGAACAAGTCTCCACAGCCGAAGCGCTGTGTCTGTTTTCAGCTGGTGATAAACCTTTCCTCGATCCTTTGCGGACTTGTAAAACTGTTCCTGATCAGAATAAAAAACGCTCACGCTAATACACAAGCACCCGTGTCTCGCCAAAGCTGACAAATAAACAGACGGACAAGCCGCACTGCACGTGTGAACAGGGGAATGAGCGAGCGAGCGGGGATAGGGCGCCTCCTGCGCTTAAAAGCTTGCAGCACCTGGTATTCCCAGGCGGTCTCCCATCCAAGTACTAACCAGGCCCATCCCTGTTTAGCTTCCGAGATCAGACGAGATCAGGCGTGCTCAAGGGGGTGTGGCCGTAAGCGAGAGCAATGCTCGCTGGCACCCTTCTTATTGAGAGGACAGCTCCGTCACCTCTTTTACGACGCTGCTTTTTTTCCCTTGCGTTTTTCTCTTCTTCCCACGTTCTCTCTCTTCACTGCCTTCGTCCCCGCTCTATTTCACTTCAGCCTTTCACTCTTGCTTCCTTCCAATGAGGACGGAGCTGCGGGAGAAAGGGCGCTATAGAGGATCGCTGTGGAGAGCTGCTGCTGTGCTTTGACATCTGAGCTCTGTGGAAAACGATCTCAATACAATTCTGAAAAACGCGACTCTCCGAACGCCAGCCGAACAAGTCTCCACAGCCGAAGCGCTGTGTCTCTATTCAGCTGGCGATAAACCTTCCCTCGATTCTTTGCAGACTTGTTAAACTGTTCCTGATCAGAATAAAAAACGCTCACGCTAATACACAAGCACCCGTGTCTCGCCAAAGCTGACAAATAAACAGACGGACAAGCCGCACTGCACGTGTGAACAGGGGAATGAGCGAGCGAGCGGGGATAGGGCGCCTCCTGCGCTTAAAAGCTTACAGCACCTGGTATTCCCAGGCGGTCTCCCATCCAAGTACTAACCAGGCCCATCCCTGTTTAGCTTCCGAGATCAGACGAGATCAGGCGTGCTCAAGGGGGTGTGGCCGTAAGCGAGAGCAAGGCTCGCTGGCACCCTTCTTATTGAGAGGACAGCTCCGTCACCTCTTTTATGACGCTGCTTTTTTTCCCTTGCGTTTTTCTCTTCTTCCCACGTTCTCTCTCTTCACTGCCTTCGTCCCCGCTCTATTTCACTTCAGCCTTTCACTCTTGCTTCCTTCCAATGAGGACGGAGCTGCGGGAGAAAGGGTGCTATAGAGGATCGCTGTGGAGAGCTGCTGCTGTGCTTTGACATCTGAGCTCTGTGGAAAACGATCTCAATACAATTCTGAAAAACGCGACTCTCCGAACGCCAGCCGAACAAGTCTCCACAGCCGAAGCGCTGTGTCTCTATTCAGCTGGCGATAAACCTTCCCTCGATTCTTTGCGGACTTGTTAAACTGTTCCTGATCAGAATAAAAAACGCTCACGCTAATACACAAGCACCCGTGTCTCGCCAAAGCTGACAAATAAACAGACGGACAAGCCGCACTGCACGTGTGAACAGGGGAATGAGCGAGCGAGCGGGGATAGGGCGCCTCCTGCGCTTAAAAGCTTACAGCACCTGGTATTCCCAGGCGGTCTCCCATCCAAGTACTAACCAGGCCCATCCCTGTTTAGCTTCCGAGATCAGACGAGATCAGGCGTGCTCAAGGGGGTGTGGCCGTAAGCGAGAGCAAGGCTCGCTGGCACCCTTCTTATTGAGAGGACAGCTCCGTCACCTCTTTTACGACGCTGCTTTTTTTCCCTTGCGTTTTTCTCTTCTTCCCACGTTCTCTCTCTTCACTGCCTTCGTCCCCGCTCTATTTCACTTCAGCCTTTCACTCTTGCTTCCTTCCAATGAGGACGGAGCTGCGGGAGAAAGGGCGCTATAGAGGATCGCTGTGGAGAGCTGCTGCTGTGCTTTGACATCTGAGCTCTGTGGAAAACGATCTCAATACAATTCTGAAAAACGCGACTCTCCGAACGCCAGCCGAACAAGTCTCCACAGCCGAAGCGCTGTGTCTCTTTTCAGCTGGCGATAAACCTTTCCTCGATCCTTTGCGGACTTGTAAAACTGTTCCTGATCAGAATAAAAAACGCTCACGCTTATACACAAGCACCCGTGTCTCGCCAAAGCTGACAAATAAACAGACGGACAAGCCGCACTGCACGTGTGAACAGGGGAATGAGCGAGCGAGCGGGGATAGGGCGCCTCCTGCGCTTAAAAGCTTACAGCACCTGGTATTCCCAGGCGGTCTCCCATCCAAGTACTAACCAGGCCCATCCCTGTTTAGCTTCCGAGATCAGACAAGATCAGGCGTGCTCAAGGGGGTGTGGCCGTAAGCGAGAGCAAGGCTCGCTGGCACCCTTCTTATTGAGAGGACAGCTCCGTCACCTCTTTTACGACGCTGCTTATTTTCCCTTGCGTTTTTCTCTTCTTCCCACGTTCTCTCTCTTCACTGCCTTCGTCCCCGCTCTATTTCACTTCAGCCTTTCACTCTTGCTTCCTTCCAATGAGGACGGAGCTGCGGGAGAAAGGGCGCTATAGAGGATCGCTGTGGAGAGCTGCTGCTGTGCTTTGACATCTGAGCTCTGTGGAAAACGATCTCAATACAATTCTGAAAAACGCGACTCTCCGAACGCCAGCCGAACAAGTCTCCACAGCCGAAGCGCTGTGTCTCTTTTCAGCTGGCGATAAACCTTTCCTCGATCCTTTGCGGACTTGTAAAACTGTTCCTGATCAGAATAAAAAACGCTCACGCTAATACACAAGCACCCGTGTCTCGCCAAAGCTGACAAATAAACAGACGGACAAGCCGCACTGCACGTGTGAACAGGGGAATGAGCGAGCGAGCGGGGATAGGGCGCCTCCTGCGCTTAAAAGCTTACAGCACCTGGTATTCCCAGGCGGTCTCCCATCCAAGTACTAACCAGGCCCATCCCTGTTTAGCTTCCGAGATCAGATAAGATCAGGCGTGCTCAAGGGGGTGTGGCCGTAAGCAAGAGCAAGGCTCGCTGGCACCCTTCTTATTGAGAGGACAGCTCCGTCACCTCTTTTACGACGCTGCTTTTTTTCCCTTGCGTTTTTCTCTTCTTCCCACGTTCTCTCTCTTCACTGCCTTCGTCCCCGCTCTATTTCACTTCAGCCTTTCACTCTTGCTTCCTTCCAATGAGGACGGAGCTGCGGGAGAAAGGGCGCTATAGAGGATCGCTGTGGAGAGCTGCTGCTGTGCTTTGACATCTGAGCTCTGTGGAAAACGATCTCAATACAATTCTGAAAAACGCGACTCTCCGAACGCCAGCCGAACAAGTCTCCACAGCTGATGCGCTGTGTCTCTTTTCAGCTGGCGATAAACCTTTCCTCGATCCTTTGCGGACTTGTAAAACTGTTCCTGATCAGAATAAAAAACGCTCACGCTAATACACAAGCACCCGTGTCTCGCCAAAGCTGACAAATAAACAGACGGACAAGCCGCACTGCACGTGTGAACAGGGGAATGAGCGAGCGAGCGGGGATAGGGCGCCTCCTGCGCTTAAAAGCTTACAGCACCTGGTATTCCCAGGCGGTCTCCCATCCAAGTACTAACCAGGCCCATCCCTGTTTAGCTTCCGAGATCAGACGAGATCAGGTGTGCTCAAGGGGGTGTGGCCGTAAGCGAGAGCAGGGCTCGCTGGCACCCTTCTTATTGAGAGGACAGCTCCGTCACCTCTTTTACGACGCTGCTTTTTTTCCCTTGCGTTTTTCACTTCTTCCCACGTTCTCTCTCTTCACTGCCTTCGTCCCCGCTCTATTTCACTTCAGCCTTTCACTCTTGCTTCCTTCCAATGAGGACGGAGCTGCGGGAGAAAGGGCGCTATAGAGGATCGCTGTGGAGAGCTGCTGATGTGCTTTGACATCTGAGCTCTGTGGAAAACGATCTCAATACAATTCTGAAAAACGCGACTCTCCGAACGCCAGCCGAACAAGTCTCCACAGCCGAAGCGCTGTGTCTCTTTTCAGCTGGCGATAAACCTTTCCTCGATCCTTTGCGGACTTGTTAAACTGT
>NC_142615.1:47350977-47368477 GCF_059453375.1 Lepisosteus platostomus | reverse complement strand
CACCCTTCTTATTGAGAGGACAGCTCCGTCACCTCTTTTACGACGCTGCTTTTTTCCCTTGCGTTTTTCTCTTCTTCCCACGTTCTCTCTCTTCACTGCCTTCGTCCCCGCTCTATTTCACTTCAGCCTTTCACTCTTGCTTCCTTCCAATGAGGACGGAGCTGCGGGAGAAAGGGCGCTATAGAGGATCGCTGTGGAGAGCTGCTGCTGTGCTTTGACATCTGAGCTCTGTGGAAAACGATCTCAATACAATTCTGAAAAACGCGACTCTCCGAACGCCAGCCGAACAAGTCTCCACAGCCGAAGCGCTGTGTCTCTTTTCAGCTGGCGATAAACCTTTCCTCGATCCTTTGCGGACTTGTAAAACTGTTCCTGATCAGAATAAAAAACGCTCACGCTAATACACAAGCACCCGTGTCTCGCCAAAGCTGACAAATAAACAGACGGACAAGCCGCACTGCACGTGTGAACAGGGGAATGAGCGAGCGAGCGGGGATAGGGCGCCTCCTGCGCTTAAAAGCTTACAGCACCTGGTATTCCCAGGCGGTCTCCCATCCAAGTACTAACCAGGCCCATCCCTGTTTAGCTTCCGAGATCAGACGAGATCAGGCGTGCTCAAGGGGGTGTGGCCGTAAGCGAGAGCAAGGCTCGCTGGCACCCTTCTTATTGAGAGGACAGCTCCGTCACCTCTTTTGCGACGCTGCTTTTTTTCCCTTGCGTTTTTCTCTTCTTCCCACGTTCTCTCTCTTCACTGCCTTCGTCCCTGCTCTATTTCACTTCAGCCTTTCACTGTTGCTTCCTTCCAATGAGGACGGAGCTGCGGGAGAAAGGGCGCTATAGAGGATCGCTGTGGAGAGCTGCTGCTGTGCTTTGACATCTGAGCTCTGTGGAAAACGATCTCAATACAATTCTGAAAAACGCGACTCTCCGAACGCCAGCCGAACAAGTCTCCACAGCCGAAGCGCTGTGTCTCTTTTCAGCTGGCGATAAACCTTTCCTCGATCCTTTGCGGACTTGTAAAACTGTTCCTGATCAGAATAAAAAACGCTCACGCTAATACACAAGCACCCGTGTCTCGCCAAAGCTGACAAATAAACAGACGGACAAGCCGCACTGCACGTGTGAACAGGGGAATGAGCATGCGAGCGGGGATAGGGCGCCTCCTGCGCTTAAAAGCTTACAGCACCTGGTATTCCCAGGCGGTCTCCCATCCAAGTACTAACCAGGCCCATCCCTGTTTAGCTTCCAAGATCAGATGAGATCAGGCGTGCTCAAGGGGGTGTGGCCGTAAGCGAGAGCAAGGCTCGCTGGCACCCTTCTTATTGAGAGGACAGCTCCGTCACCTCTTTTACGACGCTGCTTTTTTTCCCTTGCGTTTTTCTCTTCTTTCCACGTTCTCTCTCTTCACTGCCTTCGTCCCCGCTCTATTTCACTTCAGCCTTTCACTCTTGCTTCCTTCCAATGAGGACGGAGCTGCGGGAGAAAGGGCGCTATAGAGGATCGCTGTGGAGAGCTGCTGCTGTGCTTTGACATCTGAGTTCTGTGGAAAACGATCTCAATACAATTCTGAAAAACGCGACTCTCCGAACGCCAGCCGAACAAGTCTCCACAGCCGAAGCGCTGTGTCTCTTTTCAGCTGGCGATAAACCTTTCTTCGATCCTTTGCGGACTTGTAAAACTGTTCCTGATCAGAATAAAAAACGCTCACGCTAATACACAAGCACCCGTGTCTCGCCAAAGCTGAAAAATAAACAGACGGACAAGCCGCACTGCACGTGTGAACAGGGGAATGAGCGAGCGAGCGGGGATAGGGCGCCTCCTGCGCTTAAAAGCTTACAGCACCTGGTATTCCCAGGCGGTCCCCCATCCAAGTACTAACCAAGCCCATCCCTGTTTAGCTTCCGAGATCAGACGAGATCAGGCGTGCTCAAGGGGGTGTGGCCATAAGCGAGAGCAAGGCTCGCTGGCACCCTTCTTATTGAGAGGACAGCTCCGTCACCTCTTTTACGACGCTGCATTTTTTCCCTTGCGTTTTTCTCTTCTTCCCACGTTCTCTCTCTTCACTGCCTTCGTCCCTGCTCTATTTCACTTCAGCCTTTCACTCTTGCTTCCTTCCAATGAGGACGGAGCTGCGGGAGAAAGGGCGCTATAGAGGATTGCTGTGGAGAGCTGCTGCTGTGCTTTGACATCTGAGCTCTGTGGAAAACGATCTCAATACAATTCTGAAAAACGCGACTCTCCGAACGCCAGCCGAACAAGTCTCCACAGCCGAAGCGCTGTTTCTCTTTTCAGCTGGCGATAAACCATTCCTCGATCCTTTGCGGACTTGTAAAACTGTTCCTGATCAGAATAAAAAACGCTCACGCTAATACACAAGCACCCGTGTCTCGCCAAAGCTGACAAATAAACAGACGGACAAGCCGCACTGCACGTGTGAACAGGGGAATGAGCGAGCGAGCGGGGATAGGGCGCCTCCTGCGCTTAAAAGCTTACAGCACCTGGTATTCCCAGGCGATCTCCCATCCAAGTACTAACCAGGCCCATCCCTGTTTAGCTTCCGAGATCAGACGAGATCAGGCGTGCTCAAGGGGGTGTGGCCATAAGCGAGAGCAAGGCTCGCTGGCACCCTTCTTATTGAGAGGACAGCTCCGTCACCTCTTTTACGACGCTGCTTTTTTCCCTTGCGTTTTTCTCTTCTTCCCACGTTCTCTCTCTTCACTGCCTTCGTCCCCGCTCTATTTCACTTCAGCCTTTCACTCTTGCTTCCTTCCAATGAGGACGGAGCTGCGGGAGAAAGGGCGCTATAGAGGATCGCTGTGGAGAGCTGCTGCTGTGCTTTGACATCTGAGCTCTGTGGAAAACGATCTCAATACAATTCTGAAAAACGCGACTCTCCGAACGCCAGCCGAACAAGTCTCCACAGCCGAAGCGCTGTGTCTCTTTTCAGCTGGCGATAAACCTTTCCTCGATCCTTTGCGGACTTGTAAAACTGTTCCTGATCAGAATAAAAAACGCTCACGCTAATACACAAGCACCCGTGTCTCGCCAAAGCTGACAAATAAACAGACGGACAAGCCGCACTGCACGTGTGAACAGGGGAATGAGCGAGCGAGCGGGGATAGGGCGCCTCCTGCGCTTAAAAGCTTACAGCACCTGGTATTCCCAGGCGGTCTCCCATCCAAGTACTAACCAGGCCCATCCCTGTTTAGCTTCCGAGATCAGACGAGATCAGGCGTGCTCAAGGGGGTGTGGCCGTAAGCGAGAGCAAGGCTCGCTGGCACCCTTCTTATTGAGAGGACAGCTCCGTCACCTCTTTTGCGACGCTGCTTTTTTTCCCTTGCGTTTTTCTCTTCTTCCCACGTTCTCTCTCTTCACTGCCTTCGTCCCTGCTCTATTTCACTTCAGCCTTTCACTGTTGCTTCCTTCCAATGAGGACGGAGCTGCGGGAGAAAGGGCGCTATAGAGGATCGCTGTGGAGAGCTGCTGCTGTGCTTTGACATCTGAGCTCTGTGGAAAACGATCTCAATACAATTCTGAAAAACGCGACTCTCCGAACGCCAGCCGAACAAGTCTCCACAGCCGAAGCGCTGTGTCTCTTTTCAGCTGGCGATAAACCTTTCCTCGATCCTTTGCGGACTTGTAAAACTGTTCCTGATCAGAATAAAAAACGCTCACGCTAATACACAAGCACCCGTGTCTCGCCAAAGCTGACAAATAAACAGACGGACAAGCCGCACTGCACGTGTGAACAGGAGAATGAGCATGCGAGCGGGGATAGGGCGCCTCCTGCGCTTAAAAGCTTACAGCACCTGGTATTCCCAGGCGGTCTCCCATCCAAGTACTAACCAGGCCCATCCCTGTTTAGCTTCCAAGATCAGATGAGATCAGGCGTGCTCAAGGGGGTGTGGCCGTAAGCGAGAGCAAGGCTCGCTGGCACCCTTCTTATTGAGAGGACAGCTCCGTCACCTCTTTTATGACGCTGCTCTTTTTCCCTTGCGTTTTTCTCTTCTTCCCACGTTCTCTCTCTTCACTGCCTTCGTCCCCGCTCTATTTCACTTCAGCCTTTCACTCTTGCTTCCTTCCAATGAGGACGGAGCTGCGGGAGAAAGGGCGCTATAGAGGATCGCTGTGGAGAGCTGCTGCTGTGCTTTGACATCTGAGCTCTGTGGAAAACGATCTCAATACAATTCTGAAAAACGCGACTCTCCGAACGCCAGCCGAACAAGTCTCCACAGCCGAAGCGCTGTGTCTCTTTTCAGCTGGCGATAAACCTTTCCTCGATTCTTTGCGGACTTGTTAAACTGTTCCTGATCAGAATAAAAAACGCTCACGCTAATACACAAGCACCCGTGTCTCGCCAAAGCTGACAAATAAACAGACGGACAAGCCGCACTGCACGTGTGAACAGGGGAATGAGCGAGCGAGCGGGGATAGGGCGCCTCCTGCGCTTAAAAGTTTACAGCACCTGGTATTCCCAGGCGGTCTCCCATCCAAGTACTAACCAGGCCCATCCCTGTTTAGCTTCCAAGATCAGACGAGATCAGGCGTGCTCAAGGGGGTGTGGCCGTAAGCGAGAGCAAGGCTCGCTGGCACCCTTCTTATTGAGAGGACAGCTCCGTCACCTCTTTTACGAAGCTGCTTTTTTTCCCTTGCGTTTTTCTCTTCTTCCCACGTTCTCTCTCTTCACTGCCTTCGTCCCCGCTCTATTTCACTTCAGCCTTTCACTCTTGCTTCCTTCCAATGAGGACGGAGCTGCGGGAGAAAGGGCGCTATAGAGGATCGCTGTGGAGAGCTGCTGCTGTGCTTTGACATCTGAGCTCTGTGGAAAACGATCTCAATACAATTCTGAAAAATGCGACTCTCCGAACGCCAGCCGAACAAGTCTCCACAGCCGAAGCGCTGTGTCTCTATTCAGCTGGCGATAAACCTTCCCTCGATTCTTTGCGGACTTGTTAAACTGTTCCTGATCAGAATAAAAAACGCTCACGCTAATACACAAGCACCCGTGTCTCGCCAAAGCTGACAAATAAACAGACGGACAAGCCGCACTGCACGTGTGAACAGGGGAATGAGCGAGCGAGCGAGCGGGGATAGGGCGCCTCCTGCGCTTAAAAGCTTGCAGCACCTGGTATTCCCAGGCGGTCTCCCATCCAAGTACTAACCAGGCCCATCCCTGTTTAGCTTCCGAGATCAGACGAGATCAGGCGTGCTCAAGGGGGTGTGGCCGTAAGCGAGAGCAAGGCTCGCTGGCACCCTTCTTATTGAGAGGACAGCTCCGTCACCTCTTTTACGACGCTGCTTTTTTTCCCTTGCGTTTTTCTCTTCTTCCCACGTTCTCTCTCTTCACTGCCTTCGTCCCCGCTCTATTTCACTTCAGCCTTTCACTCTTGCTTCCTTCCAATGAGGACGGAGCTGCGGGAGAAAGGGCGCTATAGAGGATCGCTGTGGAGAGCTGCTGCTGTGCTTTGACATCTGAGCTCTGTGGAAAACGATCTCAATACAATTCTGAAAAACGCGACTCTCCGAACGCCAGCCGAACAAGTCTCCACAGCCGAAGCGCTGTGTCTCTTTTCAGCTGGCGATAAACCTTTCCTCGATCCTTTGCGGACTTGTAAAACTGTTCCTGATCAGAATAAAAAACGCTCACGCTAATACACAAGCACCCGTGTCTCGCCAAAGCTGACAAATAAACAGACGGACAAGCCGCACTGCACGTGTGAACAGGGGAATGAGCGAGCGAGCGGGGATAGGGCGCCTCCTGCGCTTAAAAGCTTACAGCACCTGGTATTCCCAGGCGGTCTTCCATCCAAGTACTAACCAGGCCCATCCCTGTTTAGCTTCCGAGATCAGACGAGATCAGGTGTGCTCAAGGGGGTGTGGCCGTAAGCGAAAGCAAGGCTCGCTGGCACCCTTCTTATTGAGAGGACAGCTCCGTCACCTCTTTTACGACGCTGCTTTTTTTCCCTTGCGTTTTTCTCTTCTTCCCACGTTCTCTCTCTTCACTGCCTTCGTCCCCGCTCTATTTCACTTCAGCCTTTCACTCTTGCTTCCTTCCAATGAGGACGGAGCTGCGGGAGAAAGGGCGCTATAGAGGATCGCTGTGGAGAGCTGCTGCTGTGCTTTGACATCTGAGCTCTGTGGAAAACGATCTCAATACAATTCTGAAAAACGCGACTCTCCGAACGCCAGCCGAACAAGTCTCCACAGCCGAAGCGCTGTGTCTGTTTTCAGCTGGCGATAAACCTTTCCTCGATCCTTTGCGGACTTGTAAAACTGTTCCTGATCAGAATAAAAAACGCTCACGCTAATACACAAGCACCCGTGTCTCGCCAAAGCTGACAAATAAACAGACGGACAAGCCGCACTGCACGTGTGAACAGGGGAATGAGCGAGCGAGCGGGGATAGGGCGCCTCCTGCGCTTAAAAGCTTGCAGCACCTGGTATTCCCAGGCGGTCTCCCATCCAAGTACTAACCAGGCCCAACCCTGTTTAGCTTCCGAGATCAGACGAGATCAGGCGTGCTCAAGGGGGTGTGGCCGTAAGCGAGAGCAATGCTCGCTGGCACCCTTCTTATTGAGAGGACAGCTCCGTCACCTCTTTTACGACGCTGCTTTTTTTCCCTTGCGTTTTTCTCTTCTTCCCACGTTCTCTCTCTTCACTGCCTTCGTCCCCGCTCTATTTCACTTCAGCCTTTCACTCTTGCTTCCTTCCAATGAGGACGGAGCTGCGGGAGAAAGGGCGCTATAGAGGATCGCTGTGGAGAGCTGCTGCTGTGCTTTGACATCTGAGCTCTGTGGAAAACGATCTCAATACAATTCTGAAAAACGCGACTCTCCGAACGCCAGCCGAACAAGTCTCCACAGCCGAAGCGCTGTGTCTCTATTCAGCTGGCGATAAACCTTCCCTCGATTCTTTGCGGACTTGTTAAACTGTTCCTGATCAGAATAAAAAACGCTCACGCTAATACACAAGCACCCGTGTCTCGCCAAAGCTGACAAATAAACAGACGGACAAGCCGCACTGCACGTGTGAACAGGGGAATGAGCGAGCGAGCGGGGATAGGGCGCCTCCTGCGCTTAAAAGCTTACAGCACCTGGTATTCCCAGGGGGTCTCCCATCCAAGTACTAACCAGGCCCATCCCTGTTTAGCTTCCGAGATCAGACGAGATCAGGCGTGCTCAAGGGGGTGTGGCCGTAAGCGAGAGCAAGGCTCGCTGGCACCCTTCTTATTGAGAGGACAGCTCCGTCACCTCTTTTACGACGCTGCTTTTTTTCCCTTGCGTTTTTCTCTTCTTCCCACGTTCTCTCTCTTCACTGCCTTCGTCCCCGCTCTATTTCACTTCAGCCTTTCACTCTTGCTTCCTTCCAATGAGGACGGAGCTGCGGGAGAAAGGGCGCTATAGAGGATCGCTGTGGAGAGCTGCTGCTGTGCTTTGACATCTGAGCTCTGTGGAAAACGATCTCAATACAATTCTGAAAAACGCGACTCTCCGAACGCCAGCCGAACAAGTGTCCACAGCCGAAGCGCTGTGTCTCTATTCAGCTGGCGATAAACCTTCCCTCGATTCTTTGCGGACTTGTTAAACTGTTCCTGATCAGAATAAAAAACGCTCACGCTAATACACAAGCACCCGTGTCTCGCCAAAGCTGACAAATAAACAGACGGACAAGCCGCACTGCACGTGTGAACAGGGGAATGAGCGAGCGAGCGGGGATAGGGCGCCTCCTGCGCTTAAAAGCTTACAGCACCTGGTATTCCCAGGCGGTCTCCCATCCAAGTACTAACCAGGCCCATCCCTGTTTACCTTCCGAGATCAGGTGTGCTCAAGGGGGTGTGGCCGTAAGCGAGAGCAGGGCTCGCTGGCACCCTTCTTATTGAGAGGACAGCTCCGTCACCTCTTTTACGACGCTGCTTTTTTTCCCTTGCGTTTTTCTCTTCTTCCCACGTTCTCTCTCTTCACTGCCTTCGTCCCCGCTCTATTTCACTTCAGCCTTTCACTCTTGCTTCCTTCCAATGAGGACGGAGCTGCGGGAGAAAGGGCGCTATAGAGGATCGCTGTGGAGAGCTGCTGCTGTGCTTTGACATCTGAGCTCTGAGGAAAACGATCTCAATACAATTCTGAGAAACGCGACTCTCCGAACGCCAGCCGAACAAGTCTCCACAGCCGAAGTGCTGTGTCTCTTTTCAGCTGGCGATAAACCTTTCCTCGATCCTTTGCGGACTTGTAAAACTGTTCCTGATCAGAATAAAAAACGCTCACGCTAATACACAAGCACCCGTGTCTCGCCAAAGCTGACAAATAAACAGACGGACAAGCCGCACTGCACGTGTGAACAGGGGAATGAGCGAGCGAGCGGGGATAGGGCGCCTCCTGCGCTTAAAAGCTTACAGCACCTGGGATTCCCAGGCGGTCTCCCATCCAAGTACTAACCAGGCCCATCCCTGTTTAGCTTCCGAGATCAGACGAGATCAGGCGTGCTCAAGGGGGTGTGGCCGTAAGCGAGAGCAAGGTTCGCTGGCACCCTTCTTATTGAGAGGACAGCTCCGTCACCTCTTTTTCGACGCTGCTTTTTTTCCCTTGCGTTTTTCTCTTCTTCCCACGTTCTCTCTCTTCACTGCCTTCGTCCCTGCTCTATTTCACTTCAGCCTTTCACTTTTGCTTCCTTCCAATGAGGACGGAGCTGCGGGAGAAAGGGCGCTATAGAGGATCGCTGTGGAGAGCTGCTGCTGTGCTTTGACATCTGAGCTCTGTGGAAAACGATCTCAATACAATTCTGAAAAACGCGACTCTCCGAACGCCAGCCGAACAAGTCTCCACAGCCGAAGCGCTGTGTCTCTTTTCAGCTGGCGATAAACCTTTCCTCGATTCTTTGCGGACTTGTTAAACTGTTCCTGATCAGAATAAAAAACGCTCACGCTAATACACAAGCACCCGTGTCTCGCCAAAGCTGACAAATAAACAGACGGACAAGCCGCACTGCACGTGTGAACAGGGGAATGAGCGAGCGAGCGGGGATAGGGCGCCTCCTGCGCTTAAAAGCTTACAGCACCTGGTATTCCCAGGCGGTCTCCCATCCAAGTACTAACCAGGCCCATCCCTGTTTAGCTTCCGAGATCAGACGAGATCAGGCGTGCTCAAGGGGGTGTGGCCGTAAGCAAGAGCAAGGCTCGCTGGCACCCTTCTTATTGAGAGGACAGCTCCGTCACCTCTTTTACGACGCTGCTTTTTTTCCCTTGCGTTTTTCTCTTCTTCCCACGTTCTCTCTCTTCACTGCCTTCGTCCCCGCTCTATTTCACTTCAGCCTTTCACTCTTGCTTCCTTCCAATGAGGACGGAGCTGCGGGAGAAAGGGCGCTATAGAGGATCGCTGTGGAGAGCTGCTGCTGTGCTTTGACATCTGAGCTCTGTGGAAAACGATCTCAATACAATTCTGAAAAACGCGACTCTCCGAACGCCAGCCGAACAAGTCTCCACAGCCGAAGCGTTGTGTCTCTTTTCAGCTGGCGATAAACCTTTCCTCGATCCTTTGCGGACTTGTTAAACTGTTCCTGATCAGAATAAAAAACGCTCACGCTAATACACAAGCACCCGTGTCTCGCCAAAGCTGACAAATAAACAGACGGACAAGCCGCACTGCACGTGTGAACAGGGGAATGAGCGAGCGAGCGGGGATAGGGCGCCTCCTGCGCTTAAAAGCTTACAGCACCTGGTATTCCCAGGCGGTCTCCCATCCAAGTACTAACCAGGCCCATCCCTGTTTAGCTTCCGAGATCAGACGAGATCAGGCGTGCTCAAGGGGGTGTGGCCGTAAGCGAGAGCAAGGCTCGCTGGCACCCTTCTTATTGAGAGGACAGCTCCGTCACCTCTTTTACGACGCTGCTTTTTTTCCCTTGCGTTTTTCTCTTCTTCCCACGTTCTCTCTCTTCACTGCCTTCGTCCCCGCTCTATTTCACTTCAGCCTTTCACTCTTGCTTCCTTCCAATGAGGACGGAGCTGCGGGAGAAAGGGCGCTATAGAGGATCGCTGTGGAGAGCTGCTGCTGTGCTTTGACATCTGAGCTCTGTGGAAAACGATCTCAATACAATTCTGAAAAACGCGACTCTCCGAACGCCAGCCGAACAAGTCTCCACAGCCGAAGCGCTGTGTCTCTTTTCAGCTGGCGATAAACCTTTCCTCGATCCTTTGCGGACTTGTTAAACTGTTCCTGATCAGAATAAAAAACGCTCACGCTAATACACAAGCACCCGTGTCTCGCCAAAGCTGACAAATAAACAGACGGACAAGCCGCACTGCACGTATGAACAGGGTAATGAGCGAGCGAGCGGGGATAGGGCGCCTCCTGCGCTAAAAAGCTTACAGCACCTGGTATTCCCAGGCGGTCTCCCATCCAAGTACTAACCAGGCCCATCCCTGTTTAGCTTCCGAGATCAGACGAGACCAGGCGTGCTCAAGGGGGTGTGGCCGTAAGCGAGAGCAAGGCTCGCTGGCACCCTTCTTATTGAGAGGACATCTCCGTCACCTCTTTTACGACGCTGCTTTTTTTCCCTTGCGTTTTTCTCTTCTTCCCACGTTCTCTCTCTTCACTGCCTTCATCCCCGCTCTATTTCACTTCAGCCTTTCACTCTTGCTTCCTTCCAATGAGGACGGAGCTGCGGGAGAAAGGGCGCTATAGAGGATCGCTGTGGAGAGCTGCTGCTGTGCTTTGACATCTGAGCTCTGTGGAAAACGATCTCAATACAATTCTGAAAAACGCGACTCTCCGAACGCCAGCCGAACAAGTCTCCACAGCCGAAGCGCTGTGTCTCTTTTCAGCTGGCGATAAACCATTCCTCGATCCTTTGCGGACTTGTAAAACTGTTCCTGATCAGAATAAAAAACGCTCACGCTAATACACAAGCACCCGTGTCTCGCCAAAGCTGACAAATAAACAGACGGACAAGCCGCACTGCACGTGTGAACAGGGGAATGAGCGAGCGAGCGGGGATAGGGCGCCTCCTGCGCTTAAAAGCTTACAGCACCTGGGATTCCCAGGCGGTCTCCCATCCAAGTACTAACCAGGCCCATCCCTGTTTAGCTTCCGAGATCAGACGAGATCAGGCGTGCTCAAGGGGGTGTGGCCATAAGCGAGAGCAAGGCTCGCTGGCACCCTTCTTATTGAGAGGACAGCTCCGTCACCTCTTTTACGACGCTGCTTTTTTTCCCTTGCGTTTTTCTCTTCTTCCCACGTTCTCTCTCTTCACTGCCTTCGTCCCCGCTCTATTTCACTTCAGCCTTTCACTCTTGCTTCCTTCCAATGAGGACGGAGCTGCGGGAGAAAGGGCGCTATAGAGGATCGCTGTGGAGAGCTGCTGCTGTGCTTTGACATCTGAGCTCTGTGGAAAACGATCTCAATACAATTCTGAAAAACGCGACTCTCCGAACGCCAGCCGAACAAGTCTCCACAGCCGAAGCGCTGTGTCTCTTTTCAGCTGGCGATAAACCTTTCCTCGATCCTTTGCGGACTTGTAAAACTGTTCCTGATCAGAATAAAAAACGCTCACGCTAATACACAAGCACCCGTGTCTCGCCAAAGCTGACAAATAAACAGACGGACAAGCCGCACTGCACGTGTGAACAGGGGAATGAGCGAGCGAGCGGGGATAGGGCGCCTCCTGCGCTTAAAAGCTTACAGCACCTGGTATTCCCAGGCGGTCTCCCATCCAAGTACTAACCAGGCCCATCCCTGTTTAGCTTCAGAGATCAGACGAGATCAGGCGTGCTCAAGGGGGTGTGGCCGTAAGCGAGAGCAAGGCTCGCTGGCACCCTTCTTATTGAGAGGACAGCTCCGTCACCTCTTTTATGACGCTGCTCTTTTTCCCTTGCGTTTTTCTCTTCTTCCCACGTTCTCTCTCTTCACTGCCTTCGTCCCCGCTCTATTTCACTTCAGCCTTTCACTCTTGCTTCCTTCCAATGAGGACGGAGCTGCGGGAGAAAGGGCGCTATAGAGGATCGTTGTGGAGAGCTGCTGCTGTGCTTTGACATCTGAGCTCTGTGGAAAACGATCTCAATACAATTCTGAAAAACGCGACCCTCCGAACGCCAGCCGAACAAGTCTCCACAGCCGAAGCGCTGTGTCACTTTTCAGCTAGCGATAAACCTTTCCTCGATCCTTTGCGGACTTGTAAAACTGTTCCTGATCAGAATAAAAAACGCTCACGCTAATACACAAGCACCCGTGTCTCGCCAAAGCTGACAAATAAACAGACGGACAAGCCGCACTGCACGTGTGAACAGGGGAATGAGCGAGCGAGCGGGGATAGGGCGCCTCCTGCGCTTAAAAGCTTACAGCACCTGGTATTCCCAGGCGGTCTCCCATCCAAGTACTAACCAGGCCCATCCCTATTTAGCTTCCGAGATCAGACGAGATCAGGCGTGCTCAAGGGGGTGTGGCCGTAAGCGAGAGCGAGGCTCGCTGGCACCCTTCTTATTGAGAGGACAGCTCCGTCACCTCTTTTATGACGCTGCTCTTTTTCCCTTGCGTTTTTCTCTTCTTCCCACGTTCTCTCTCTTCACTGCCTTCGTCCCCGCTCTATTTCACTTCAGCCTTTCACTCTTGCTTCCTTCCAATGAGGACGGAGCTGCGGGAGAAAGGGCGCTATAGAGGATCGCTGTGGAGAGCTGCTGCTGTGCTTTGACATCTGAGCTCTGTGGAAAACGATCTCAATACAGTTCTGAAAAACGCGACTCTCCGAACGCCAGCCGAACAAGTCTCCACAGCCGAAGCGCTGTGTCTCTTTTCAGCTGGCGATAAACCTTTCCTCGATCCTTTGCGGACTTGTTAAACTGTTCATGATCAGAATAAAAAACGCTCACGCTAATACACAAACACCCGTGTCTCGCCAAAGCTGACAAATAAACAGACGGACAATCCGCACTGCACGTGTGAACAGGGGAATGAGCGAGCGAGCGGGGATAGGGCGCCTCCTGCGCTTAAAAGCTTACAGCACCTGGTATTCCCAGGCGGTCTCCCATCCAAGTACTAACCAGGCCCATCCCTGTTTAGCTTCCGAAATCAGACGAGATCAGGCGTGCTCAAGGGGGTGTGGCCGTAAGCGAGAGGAAGGCTCGCTGGCACCCTTCTTATTGAGAGGACAGCTCCGTCACCTCTTTTACGACGCTGCTTTTTTTCCCTTGCGTTTTTCTCTTCTTCCCACGTTCTCTCTCTTCACTGCCTTCATCCCCGCTCTATTTCACTTCAGCCTTTCACTCTTGCTTCCTTCCAATGAGGACGGAGCTGCGGGAGAAAGGGCGCTATAGAGGATCGCTGTGGAGAGCTGCTGCTGTGCTTTGACATCTGAGCTCTGTTGAAAACGATCTCAATACAATTCTGAAAAACTTGACTCTCCGAACGCCAGCCGAACAAGTCTCCACAGCCGAAGTGCTGTGTCTCTTTTCAGCTGGCGATAAACCTTTCCTCGATCCTTTGCGGACTTGTTAAACTGTTCCTGATCAGAATAAAAAACGCTCACGCTAATACACAAGCACCCGTGTCTCGCCAAAGCTGACAAATAAACAGACGGACAAGCCGCACTGCACGTGTGAACAGGGGAATGAGCGAGCGAGCGGGGATAGGGCGCCTCCTGCGCTTAAAAGCTTACAGCACCTGGTATTCCCAGGCGGTCTCCCATCCAAGTACTAACCAGGCCCATCCCTGTTTAGCTTCCGAGATCAGACGAGATCAGGCGTGCTCAAGGGGGTGTGGCCGTAAGCGAGAGCAAGGCTCGCTGGCACCCTTCTTATTGAGAGGACAGCTCCGTCACCTCTTTTACGACGCTGCTTTTTTTCCCTTGCGTTTTTCTCTTCTTCCCACGTTCTCTCTCTTCACTGCCTTCGTCCCCGCTCTATTTCACTTCAGCCTTTCACTCTTGCTTCCTTCCAATGAGGACGGAGCTGCGGGAGAAAGGGCGCTATAGAGGATCGCTGTGGAGAGCTGCTGCTGTGCTTTGACATCTGAGCTCTGTGGAAAACGATCTCAATACAATTCTGAAAAACGCGACTCTCCGAACGCCAGCCGAACAAGTCTCCACAGCCGAAGCGCTGTGTCTCTTTTCAGCTGGCGATAAACCTTTCCTCGATCCTTTGCGGACTTGTAAAACTGTTCATGATCAGAATAAAAAACGCTCACGCTAATACACAAGCACCCGCGTCTCGCCAAAGCTGACAAATAAACAGACGGACAAGCCGCACTGCACGTGTGAACAGGGGAATGAGCGAGCGAGCGGGGATAGGGCGCCTCCTGCGCTTAAAAGCTTACAGCACCTGGTATTCCCAGGCGGTCTCCCATCCAAGTACTAACCAGGCCCATCCCTGTTTAGCTTCCGAGATCAGATGAGATCAGGCATGCTCAAGGGGTTGTGGCCGTAAGCGAGAGCAATGCTCGCTGGCACCCTTCTTATTGAGAGGACAGCTCCGTCACCTCTTTTACGACGCTGCTCTTTTTCCCTTGCGTTTTTCTCTTCTTCCCACGTTCTCTCTCTTCACTGCCTTCGTCCCCGCTCTATTTCACTTCAGCCTTTCACTCTTGCTTCCTTCCAATGAGGACGGAGCTGCGGGAGAAAGGGCGCTATAGAGGATCGCTGTGGAGAGCTGCTGCTGTGCTTTGACATCTGAGTTCTGTGGAAAACGATCTCAATACAATTCTGAAAAACGCGACTCTCCGAACGCCAGCCGAACAAGTCTCCACAGCCGAAGCGCTGTGTCTCTTTTCAGCTGGCGATAAACCTTTCTTCGATCCTTTGCGGACTTGTAAAACTGTTCCTGATCAGAATAAAAAACGCTCACGCTAATACACAAGCACCCGTGTCTCGCCAAAGCTGACAAATAAACAGACGGACAAGCCGCACTGCACGTGTGAACAGGGGAATGAGCGAGCGAGCGGGGATAGGGCGCCTCCTGCGCTTAAAAGCTTACAGCACCTGGTATTCCCAGGCGGTCTCCCATCCAAGTACTAACCAGGCCCATCCCTGTTTAGCTTCCGAGATCAGACGAGATCAGGTGTGCTCAAGGGGGTGTGGCCGTAAGCGAGAGCAAAGGCTCGCTGGCACCCTTCTTATTGAGAGGACAGCTCCGTCACCTCTTTTACGACGCTGCTTTTTTTCCCTTGCGTTTTTCTCTTCTTCCCACGTTCTCTCTCTTCACTGCCTTCGTCCCCGCTCTATTTCACTTCAGCCTTTCACTCTTGCTTCCTTCCAATGAGGACGGAGCTGCGGGAGAAAGGGCGCTATAGAGGATCGCTGTGGAGAGCTGCTGCTGTGCTTTGACATCTGAGCTCTGTGGAAAACGATCTCAATACAATTCTGAAAAACGCGACTCTCCGAACGCCAGCCGAACAAGTCTCCACAGCCGAAGCGCTGTGTCTCTTTTCAGCTGGCGATAAACCTTTCCTCGATCCTTTGCGGACTTGTAAAACTGTTCCTGATCAGAATAAAAAACGCTCACGCTAATACACAAGCACCCGTGTCTCGCCAAAGCTGACAAATAAACAGACGGACAAGCCGCACTGCACGTGTGAACAGGGGAATGAGCGAGCGAGCGAGGATAGGGCGCCTCCTGCGCTTAAGAGCTTGCAGCACCTGGTATTCCCAGGCGGTCTCCCATCCAAGTACTAACCAGGCCCATCCCTGTTTAGCTTCCGAGATCAGACGAGATCAGGCGTGCTCAAGGGGGTGTGGCCGTAAGCGAGAGCAAGGCTCGCTGGCACCCTTCTTATTGAGAGGACAGCTCCGTCACCTCTTTTACGACGCTGCTTTTTTTCCCTTGCGTTTTTCTCTTCTTCCCACGTTCTCTCTCTTCACTGCCTTCGTCCCCGCTCTATTTCACTTCAGCCTTTCACTCTTGCTTCCTTCCAATGAGGACGGAGCTGCGGGAGAAAGGGCGCTATAGAGGATCGCTGTGGAGAGCTGCTGCTGTGCTTTGACATCTGAGCTCTGTGGAAAACGATCTCAATACAATTCTGAAAAACGCGACTCTCCGAACGCCAGCCGAACAAGTCTCCACAGCCGAAGCGCTGTGTCTCTATTCAGCTGGCGATAAACCTTCCCTCGATTCTTTGCGGACTTGTTAAACTGTTCCTGATCAGAATAAAAAACGCTCACGCTAATACACAAGCACCCGTGTCTCGCCAAAGCTGACAAATAAACAGACGGACAAGCCGCACTGCACGTGTGAACAGGGGAATGAGCGAGCGAGCGGGGATAGGGCGCCTCCTGCGCTTAAAAGCTTACAGCACCTGGTATTCCCAGGCGGTCTCCCATCCAAGTACTAACCAGGCCCATCCCTGTTTAGCTTCCGAGTTCAGACGAGATCAGGCGTGCTCAAGGGGGTGTGGCCGTAAGCGAGAGCAAGGCTCGCTGGCACCCTTCTTATTGAGAGGACAGCTCCGTCACCTCTTTTACGACGCTGCTTTTTTTCCCTTGCGTTTTTCTCTTCTTCCCACGTTCTCTCTCTTCACTGCCTTCGTCCCCGCTCTATTTCACTTCAGCCTTTCACTCTTGCTTCCTTCCAATGAGGACGGAGCTGCGGGAGAAAGGGCGCTATAGAGGATCGCTGTGGAGAGCTGCTGCTGTGCTTTGACATCTGAGCTCTGTGGAAAACGATCTCAATACAATTCTGAAAAACGCGACTCTCCGAACGCCAGCCGAACAAGTCTCCACAGCCGAAGCGCTGTGTCTCTTTTCAGCTGGTGATAAACCTTTCCTCGATCCTTTGCAGACTTGTTAAACTGTTCCTGATCAGAATAAAAAACGCTCACGCTAATACACAAGCACCCGTGTCTCGCCAAAGCTGACAAATAAACAGACGGACAAGCCGCACTGCACGTGTGAACAGGGGAATGAGCGAGCGAGCGGGGATAGGGCGCCTCCTGCGCTTAAAAGCGTACAGCACCTGGTATTCCCAGGCGGTCTCCCATCCAAGTACTAACCAGGCCCATCCCTGTTTAGCTTCCGAGATCAGACGAGATCAGGCGTGCTCAAGGGGGTGTGGCCGTAAGCAAGAGCAAGGCTCGCTGGCACCCTTCTTATTGAGAGGACAGCTCCGTCACCTCTTTTACGACGCTGCTTTTTTTCCCTTGCGTTTTTCTCTTCTTCCCACGTTCTCTCTCTTCACTGCCTTCGTCCCCGCTCTATTTCACTTCAGCCTTTCACTCTTGCTTCCTTCCAATGAGGACGGAGCTGCGGGAGAAAGGGCGCTATAGAGGATCGCTGTGGAGAGCTGCTGCTGTGCTTTGACATCTGAGCTCTGTGGAAAACGATCTCAATACAATTCTGAAAAACGCGACTCTCCGAACGCCAGCCGAACAAGTCTCCACAGCCGAAGCGCTGTGTCTCTTTTCAGCTGGCGATAAACCTTTCCTCGATCCTTTGCGGACTTGTTAAACTGTTCCTGATCAGAATAAAAAACGCTCACGCTAATACACAAGCACCCGTGTCTCGCCAAAGCTGACAAATAAACAGACGGACA
>NC_142615.1:47335977-47345977 GCF_059453375.1 Lepisosteus platostomus | reverse complement strand
CTGTGCTTTGACATCTGAGCTCTGTGGAAAACGATCTCAATACAATTCTGAAAAACGCGACTCTCCGAACGCCAGCCGAACAAGTCTCCACAGCCGAAGCGCTGTGTCTCTTTTCAGCTGGCGATAAACCTTTCCTCGATCCTTTGCGGACTTGTAAAACTGTTCATGATCAGAATAAAAAACGCTCACGCTAATACACTAGCACCCGTGTCTCGCCAAAGCTGACAAATAAACAGATGGACAAGCCGCACTGCACGTGTGAACAGGGGAATGAGCGAGCGAGCGGGGATAGGGCGCCTCCTGCGCTTAAAAGCTTACAGCACCTGGTATTCACAGGCGGTCTCCCATCCAAGTACTAACCAGGCCCATCCCTGTTTAGCTTCCGAGATCAGACGAGATCAGGCGTACTCAAGGGGGTGTGGCCATAAGCGAGAGCAAGGCTCGCTGTCACCCTTCTTATTGAGAGGACAGCTCCGTCACCTCTTTTACGACGCTGCTTTTTTTCCCTTGCGTTTTTCTCTTCTTCCCACGTTCTCTCTCTTCACTGCCTTCGTCCCCGCTCTATTTCACTTCAGCCTTTCACTCTTGCTTCCTTCCAATGAGGACGGAGCTGCGGGAGGAAGGGCGCTATAGAGGATCGCTGTGGAGAGCTGCTGCTGTGCTTTGACATCTGAGCTCTGTGGAAAACGATCTCAATACAATTCTGAAAAACGCGACTCTCCGAATGCCAGCCGAACAAGTCTCCACAGCTGAAGCGCTGTGTCTCTTTTCAGCTGGCGATAAACCTTTCCTCGATCCTTTGCGGACTTGTAAAACTGTTCCTGATCAGAATAAAAAACGCTCACGCTAATACACAAGCACCCGTGTCTCGCCAAAGCTGACAAATAAACAGACGGACAAGCCGCACTGCACGTGTGAACAGGGGAATGAGCGAGCGAGCGGGGATAGGGCGCCTCCTGCGCTTAAAAGCTTACAGCACCTGGTATTCCCAGGCGGTCTCCCATCCAAGTACTAACCAGGCCCATCCCTGTTTAGCTTCCGAGATCAGACGAGATCAGGCGTGCTCAAGGGGTTGTGGCCGTAAGCGAGAGCAAGGCTCGCTGGCACCCTTCTTATTGAGAGGACAGCTCCGTCACCTCTTTTACGACGCTGCTCTTTTTCCCTTGCGTTTTTCTCTTCTTCCCACGTTCTCTCTCTTCACTGCCTTCGTCCCCGCTCTATTTCACTTCAGCCTTTCACTCTTGCTTCCTTCCAATGAGGACAGAGCTGCGGGAGAAAGGGCGCTATAGAGGATCGCTGTGGAGAGCTGCTGCTGTGCATTGACATCTGAGCTCTGTGGAAAACGATCTCAATACAATTCTGAAAAACGCGACCCTCCGAACGCCAGCCGAACAAGTCTCCACAGCCGAAGCGCTGTGTCTCTTTTCAGCTGGCGATAAACCTTTCCTCGATCCTTTGCGGACTTGTTAAACTGTTCATGATCAGAATAAAAAACGCTCACGCTAATACACAAGCACCCGCATCTCGCCAACGCTGACAAATAAACAGACGGACAAGCCGCACTGCACGTGTGAACAGGGGAATGAGCGAGCGAGCGGGGATAGGGCGCCTCCTGCGCTTAAAAGCTTACAGCACCTGGTATTCCCAGGCGGTCTCTCATCCAAGTACTAACCAGGCCCATCCCTGTTTAGCTTCCGAGATCAGAAGAGATCAGGCGTGCTCAAGGGGGTGTGGCCGTAAGCGAGAGCAAGGCTCGCTGGCACCCTTCTTATTGAGAGGACAGCTCCGTCACCTCTTTTACGACGCTGCTTTTTTTCCCTTGCGTTTTTCTCTTCTTCCCACGTTCTCTCTCTTCACTGCCTTCGTCCCCGCTCTATTTCACTTCAGCCTTTCACTCTTGCTTCCTTCCAATGAGGACGGAGCTGCGGGAGAAAGGGCGCTATAGAGGATCGCTGTGGAGAGCTGCTGCTGTGCTTTGACATCTGAGCTCTGTGGAAAACGATCTCAATACAATTCTGAAAAACGCGACTCTCCGAACGCCAGCCGAACAAGTCTCCACAGCCGAAGCGCTGTGTCTCTTTTCAGCTGGCGATAAACCTTTCCTCGATCCTTTGCGGACTTGTTAAACTGTTCCTGATCAGAATAAAAAACGCTCACGCTAATACACAAGCACCCGTGTCTCGCCAAAGCTGACAAATAAACAGACGGACAAGCCGCACTGCACGTATGAACAGGGGAATGAGCGAGCGAGCGGGGATAGGGCGCCTCCTGCGCTAAAAAGCTTACAGCACCTGGTATTCCCAGGCGGTCTCCCATCCAAGTACTAACCAGGCCCATCCCTGTTTAGCTTCCGAGATCAGACGAGATCAGGCGTGCTCAAGGGGGTGTGGCCATAAGCGAGAGCAAGGCTCGCTGGCACCCTTCTTATTGAGAGGACATCTCCGTCACCTCTTTTACGACGCTGCTTTTTTTCCCTTGCGTTTTTCTCTTCTGCCCACGTTCTCTCTCTTCACTGCCTTCATCCCCGCTCTATTTCACTTCAGCCTTTCACTCTTGCTTCCTTCCAATGAGGACGGAGCTGCGGGAGAAAGGGCGCTATAGAGGATCGCTGTGGAGAGCTGCTGCTGTGCTTTGACATCTGAGCTCTGAGGAAAACGATCTCAATACAATTCTGAGAAACGCGACTCTCCGAACGCCAGCCGAACAAGTCTCCACAGCCGAAGCGCTGTGTCTCTTTTCAGCTGGCGATAAACCTTTCCTCGATCCTTTGCGGACTTGTAAAACTGTTCCTGATCAGAATAAAAAACGCTCACGCTAATACACAAGCACCCGTGTCTCGCCAAAGCTGACAAATAAAGAGACGGACAAGCCGCACTGCACGTGTGAACAGGGGAATGAGCGAGCGAGCGGGGATAGGGCGCCTCCTGCGCTTAAAAGCTTACAGCACCTGGTATTCCCAGGCGGTCTCCCATCCAAGTACTAACCAGGCCCATCCCTGTTTAGCTTCCGAGATCAGACGAGATCAGGCGTGCTCAAGGGGGTGTGGCCGTAAGCGAGAGCAAGGTTCGCTGGCACCCTTCTTATTGAGAGGACAGCTCCGTCACCTCTTTTTCGACGCTGCTTTTTTTCCCTTGCGTTTTTCTCTTCTTCCCACGTTCTCTCTCTTCACTGCCTTCGTCCCTGCTCTATTTCACTTCAGCCTTTCACTCTTGCTTCCTTCCAATGAGGACGGAGCTGCGGGAGAAAGGGCGCTATAGAGGATCGCTGTGGAGAGCTGCTGCTGTGCTTTGACATCTGAGCTCTGTGGAAAACGATCTCAATACAATTCTGAAAAACGCGACTCTCCGAACGCCAGCCGAACAAGTCTCCACAGCCGAAGCGCTGTGTCTCTTTTCAGCTGGCGATAAACCTTTCTTCGATTCTTTGCGGACTTGTTAAACTGTTCCTGATCAGAATAAAAAACGCTCACGCTAATACACAAGCACCCGTGTCTCGCCAAAGCTGACAAATAAACAGACGGACAAGCCGCACTGCACGTGTGAACAGGGGAATGAGCGAGCGAGCGGGGATAGGGCGCCTCCTGCGCTTAAAAGCTTACAGCACCTGGTATTCCCATTCGGTCTCCCATCCAAGTACTAACCAGGCCCATCCCTGTTTAGCTTCCGAGATCAGACGAGATCAGGCGTGCTCAAGGGGGTGTGGCCGTAAACGAGAGCAAGGCTCGCTGGCACCCTTCTTATTGAGAGGACAGCTCCGTCACCTCTTTTACGACGCTGCTTTTTTTCTCTTGCGTTTTTCTCTTCTTCCCACGTTCTCTCTCTTCACTGCCTTCGTCCCCGCTCTATTTCACTTCAGCCTTTCACTCTTGCTTCCTTCCAATGAGGACGGAGCTGCGGGAGAAAGGGCGCTATAGAGGATCGCTGTGGAGAGCTGCTGCTGTGCTTTGACATCTGAGCTCTGTGGAAAACGATCTCAATACAATTCTGAAAAACGCGACTCTCCGAACGCCAGCCGAACAAGTCTCCACAGCCGAAGCGCTGTGTCTCTTTTCAGTTGGCGATAAACCTTTCCTCGATCCTTTGCGGACTTGTAAAGCTGTTCCTGATCAGAATAAAAAACGCTCACGCTAATACACAAGCACCCGTGTCTCGCCAAAGCTGAGAAATAAACAGACGGACAAGCCGCACTGCACGTGTGAACAGGGGAATGAGCGAGCGAGCGGGGATAGGGCGCCTCCTGCGCATAAAAGCTTACAGCACCTGGTATTCCCAGGCAGTCTCCCATACAAGTACTAACCAGGCCCATCCCTGTTTAGCTTCCAAGATCAGATGAGATCAGGCGTGGTCAAGGGGGTGTGGCCGTAAGCGAGAGCAAGGCTCGCTGGCACCCTTCTTATTGAGAGGACAGCTCCGTCACCTCTTTTACGACGCTGCTTTTTTTCCCTTGCGTTTTTCTCTTCTTCCCACGTTCTCTCTCTTCACTGCCTTCGTCCCCGCTCTATTTCACTTCAGCCTTTCACTCTTGCTTCCTTCCAATGAGGACGGAGCTGCGGGAGAAAGGGCGCTATAGAGGATCGCTGTGGAGAGCTGCTGCTGTGCTTTGACATCTGAGCTCTGTGGAAAACGATCTCAATACAATTCTGAAAAACGCGACTCTCCGAACGCCAGCCGAACAAGTCTCCACAGCCGAAGCGCTGTGTCTCTTTTCAGCTGGCGATAAACCTTTCCTCGATCCTTTGCGGACTTGTAAAACTGTTCCTGATCAGAATAAAAAACGCTCACGCTAATACACAAGCACCCGTGTCTCGCCAAAGCTGACAAATAAACAGACGGACAAGCCGCACTGCACGTGTGAACAGGGGAATGAGCGAGCGAGCGGGGATAGGGTGCCTCCTGCGCTTAAAAGCTTACAGCATCTGGTATTCCCAGGCGGTCTCCCATCCAAGTACTAACCAGGCCCATTCCTGTTTAGCTTCCTAGATCAGACGAGATCAGGCGTGCTCAAGGGGGTGTGGCCGTAAGCGAGAGCAAGGCTCGCTGGCACCCTTCTTATTGAGAGGACAGCTCCGTCACCTCTTTTACGATGCTGCTTTTTTTCCCTTGCGTTTTTCTCTTCTTCCCACGTTCTCTCTCTTCACTGCCTTCGTCCCCGCTCTATTTCACTTCAGCCTTTCACTCTTGCTTCCTTCCAATGAGGACGGAGCTGCGGGAGAAAGGGCGCTATAGAGGATCGCTGTGGAGAGCTGCTGCTGTGCTTTGACATCTGAGCTCTGTGGAAAACGATCTCAATACAATTCTGAAAAACGCGACTCTCCGAACGCCAGCCGAACATGTCTCCACAGCCAAAGCGCTGTGTCTCTTTTCAGCTGGCGATAAACCTTTCCTCGATCCTTTGCGGACTTGTAAAACTGTTCCTGATCAGAATAAAAAACGCTCACGCTAATACACAAGCACCCGTGTCTCGCCAACGCTGACAAATAAACAGACGGACAAGCCGCACTGCACGTGTGAACAGGGGAATGAGCGAGCGAGCGGGGATAGGGCGCCTCCTGCGCTTAAAAGCTTACAGCACCTGGTATTCCCAGGCGGTCTCCCATCCAAGTACTAACCAGGCCCATCCCTGTTTAGCTTCCGAGATCAGACGAGATCAGGCGTGCTCAAGGGGGTGTGGCCGTAAGTGAGAGCAAGGCTCGCTGGCACCCTTCTTATTGAGAGGACAGCTCCGTCACCTCTTTTACGACGCTGCTTTTTTTCCCTTGCGTTTTTCTCTTCTTCCCACGTTCTCTCTCTTCACTGCCTTCGTCCCCGCTCTATTTCACTTCAGCCTTTCACTCTTGCTTCCTTCCAATGAGGACGGAGCTGCGGGAGAAAGGGCGCTATAGAGGATCGCTGGGGAGAGCTGCTGCTGTGCTTTGACATCTGAGCTCTGTGGAAAACGATCTCAATACAATTCTGAAAAACGCGACTCTCCGAACGCCAGCCGAACAAGTCTCCACAGCCGAAGCGCTGTGTCTCTTTTCAGCTGGCGATAAACCTTTCCTCGATCCTTTGCGGACTTGTAAAACTGTTCCTGATCAGAATAAAAAACGCTCACGCTAATACACAAGCACCCGTGTCTCGCCAAAGCTGACAAATAAACAGACGGACAAGCCGCACTGCACGTGTGAACAGGGGAATGAGCGAGCGAGCGGGGATAGGGCGCCTCCTGCGCTTAAAAGCTTACAGCACCTGGTATTCCCAGGCGGTCTCCCATCCAAGTACTAACCAGGCCCATCCCTGTTTAGCTTCCGAGATCAGACGAGATCAGGCGTGCTCAAGGGGGTGTGGCCGTAAGCAAGAGCAAGGTTCGCTGGCACCCTTCTTATTGAGAGGACAGCTCCGTCACCTCTTTTACGACGCTGCTTTTTTCCCTTGCGTTTTTCTCTTCTTCCCACGTTCTCTCTCTTCACTGCCTTCGTCCCCGCTCTATTTCACTTCAGCCTTTCACTCTTGCTTCCTTCCAATGAGGACGGAGCTGCGGGAGAAAGGGCGCTATAGAGGATCGCTGTGGAGAGCTGCTGCTGTGCTTTGACATCTGAGCTCTGTGGAAAACGATCTCAATACAATTCTGAAAAACGCGACTCTCCGAACGCCAGCCGAACAAGTCTCCACAGCCGAAGCGCTGTGTCTCTTTTCAGCTGGCGATAAACCTTTCCTCGATCCTTTGCGGACTTGTTAAACTGTTCCTGATCAGAATAAAAAACGCTCACGCTAATACACAAGCACCCGTGTCTCGCCAAAGCTGACAAATAAACAGACGGACAAGCCGCACTGCACGTGTGAACAGGGGAATGAGCGAGCGAGCGGGGATAGGGCGCCTCCTGCGCTTAAAAGCTTACAGCACCTGGTATTCCCAGGCGGTCTCCCATCCAAGTACTAACCAGGCCCATCCCTGTTTAGCTTCCGAGATCAGATGAGATCAGGCGTGCTCAAGGGGGTGTGGCCGTAAGCGAGAGCAAGGCTCGCTGGCACCCTTCTTATTGAGAGGACAGCTCCGTCACCTCTTTTACGACGCTGCTTTTTTTCCCTTGCGTTTTTCTCTTCTTCCCACGTTCTCTCTCTTCACTGCCTTCGTCCCCGCTCTATTTCACTTCAGCCTTTCACTCTTGCTTCCTTCCAATGAGGACGGAGCTGCGGGAGAAAGGGCGCTATAGAGGATCGCTGTGGAGAGCTGCTGCTGTGCTTTGACATCTGAGCTCTGTGGAAAACGATCTTAATACAATTCTGAAAAACGCGACTCTCCGAACGCCAGCCGAACAAGTCTCCACAGCCGAAGCGCTGTGTCTCTTTTCAGCTGGCGATAAACCTTTCCTCGATCCTTTGCGGACTTGTAAAACTGTTCCTGATCAGAATAAAAAACGCTCACGCTAATACACAAGCACCCGTGTCTCGCCAAAGCTGACAAATAAAGAGACGGACAAGCCGCACTGCACGTGTGAACAGGGGAATGAGCGAGCGAGCGGGGATAGGGCGCCTCCTGCGCTTAAAAGCTTACAGCACCTGGTATTCCCAGGCGGTCTCCCATCCAAGTACTAACCAGGCCCATCCCTGTTTAGCTTCCGAGATCAGACGAGATCAGGCATGCTCAAGGTGGTGTGGCCGTAAGCGAGAGCAAGGCTCGCTGGCACCCTTCTTATTGAGAGGACAGCTCCGTCACCTCTTTTACGACGCTGCTTTTTTTCCCTTGCGTTTTTCTCTTCTTCCCACGTTCTCTCTCTTCACTGCCTTCGTCCCCGCTCTATTTCACTTCAGCCTTTCACTCTTGCTTCCTTCCAATGAGGACGGAGCTGCGGGAGAAAGGGCGCTATAGAGGATCGCTGTGGAGAGCTGCTGCTGTGCTTTGACATCTGAGTTCTGTGGAAAACGATCTCAATACAATTCTGAAAAACGCGACTCTCCGAACGCCAGCCGAACAAGTCTCCACAGCCGAAGCGCTGTGTCTCTTTTCAGCTGGCGATAAACCTTTCTTCGATCCTTTGCGGACTTGTAAAACTGTTCCTGATCAGAATAAAAAACGCTCACGCTAATACACAAGCACCCGTGTCTCGCCAAAGCTGACAAATAAACAGACGGACAAGCCGCACTGCACGTGTGAACAGGGGAATGAGCGAGCGAGCGGGGATAGGGCGCCTCCTGCGCTTAAAAGCTTACAGCACCTGGTATTCCCAGGCGGTCTCCCATCCAAGTACTAACCAGGCCCATCCCTGTTTAGCTTCCGAGATCAGACAAGATCAGGCGTGCTCAAGGGGGTGTGGCCGTAAGCGAGAGCAAGGCTCGCTGGCACCCTTCTTATTGAGAGGACAGCTCCGTCACCTCTTTTACGACGCTGCTTTTTTTCTCTTGCGTTTTTCTCTTCTTCCCACGTTGTCTCTCTTCACTGCCTTCGTCCCTGCTCTATTTCACTTCAGCCTTTCACTCTTGCTTCCTTCCAATGAGGACGGAGCTGCGGGAGAAAGGGCGCTATAGAGGATCGCTGTGGAGAGCTGCTGCTGTGCTTTGACATCTGAGCTCTGTGGAAAACGATCTCAATACAATTCTGAAAAACGCGACTCTCCGAACGCCAGCCGAACAAGTCTCCACAGCCGAAGCGCTGTGTCTCTTTTCAGCTGGCGATAAACCTTTCTTCGATCCTTTGCGGACTTGTAAAACTGTTCCTGATCAGAATAAAAAACGCTCACGCTAATACACAAGCACCCGTGTCTCGCCAAAGCTGACAAATAAACAGACGGACAAGCCGCACTGCACGTGTGAACAGGGGAATGAGCGAGCGAGCGGGGATAGGGCGCCTCCTGCGCTTAAAAGCTTACAGCACCTGGTATTCCCAGGCGGTCTCCCATCCAAGTACTAACCAGGCCCATCCCTGTTTAGCTTCCGAGATCAGATGAGATCAGGCGTGCTCAAGGGGGTGTGGCCGTAAGCGAGATCAAGGCTCGCTGGCACCCTTCTTATTGAGAGGACAGCTCCGTCACCTCTTTTACGACGCTGCTTTTTTTCCCTTGCGTTTTTCTCTTCTTCCCACGTTCTCTCTCTTCACTGCCTTCGTCCCCGCTCTATTTCACTTCAGCCTTTCACTCTTGCTTCCTTCCAATGAGGACGGAGCTGCGGGAGAAAGGGCGCTATAGATGATCGCTGTGGAGAGCTGCTGCTGTGCTTTGACATCTGAGCTCTGTGGAAAACGATCTCAATACAATTCTGAAAAACGCGACTCTCCGAACGCCAGCCGAACAAGTCTCCACAGCCAAAGCGCTGTGTCTCTTTTCAGCTGGCGATAAACCTTTCCTCGATCCTTTGCGGACTTGTAAAACTGTTCCTGATCAGAATAAAAAACGCTCACGCTAATACACAAGCACCCGTGTCTCGCCAAAGCTGACAAATAAACAGACGGACAAGCCGCACTGCACGTGTGAACAGGGGAACGAGCAAGCGAGCGGGGATAGGGCGCCTCCTGCGCTTAAAAGCTTACAGCACCTGGTATTCCCAGGCGGTCTCCCATCCAAGTACTAACCAGGCCCATCCCTGTTTAGCTTCCGAGATCAGGTGTGCTCAAGGGGGTGTGGCCGTAAGCCAGAGCAAGGCTCGCTGGCACCCTTCTTATTGAGAGGACAGCTCCGTCACCTCTTTAACGACGCTGCTTTTTTTCCCTTGCGTTTTTCTCTTCTTCCCACGTTCTCTCTCTTCACTGCCTTCGTCCCCGCTCTATTTCACTTCAGCCTTTCACTTTTGCTTCCTTCCAATGAGGACGGAGCTGCGGGAGAAAGGGCGCTATAGAGGATCGCTGTGGAGAGCTGCTGCTGTGCTTTGACATCTGAGCTCTGTGGAAAACGATCTCAATACAATTCTGAAAAACGCGACTCTCCAAACGCCAGCCGAACAAGTCTCCACAGCCGAAGCGCTGTGTCTCTTTTCAGCTGGCGATAAACCTTTCCTCGATCCTTTGCGGACTTGTAAAACTGTTCCTGATC
>NC_142615.1:46025977-46115977 GCF_059453375.1 Lepisosteus platostomus | reverse complement strand
CCTGCGCTTAAAAGCTTACAGCACCTGGTATTCCCAGGCGGTCTCCCATCCAAGTACTAACCAGGCCCATCCCTGTTTAGCTTCCAAGATCAGACAAGATCAGGCGTGCTCAAGGGGGTGTGGCCATAAGCGAGAGCAAGGCTCGCTGGCACCCTTCTTATTGAGAGGACAGCTCCGTCACCTCTTTTACAACGCTGCTTTTTTCCCTTGCGTTTTTCTCTTCTTCCCACGTTCTCTCTCTTCACTGCCTTCGTCCCCGCTCTATTTCACTTCAGCCTTTCACTCTTGCATCCTTCCAATGAGGACGGAGCAGCGGGAGAAAGGGCGCTATAGAGGATCGCTGTGGAGAGCTGCTGCTGTGCTTTGACATCTGAGCTCTGTGGAAAACGATCTCAATACAATTCTGAAAAACGCGACTCTCCGATCGCCAGCCGAACAAGTCTCCGCAGCCGAAGCGCTGTGTCTCTTTTCAGCTGGCGATAAACCTTTCCTCGATCCTTTGCGGACTTGTAAAACTGTTCCTGATCAGAATAAAAAACGCTCACGCTAATACACAAGCACCCGTGTCTCGCCAAAGCTGACAAATAAACAGACGGACAAGCCGCACTGCACGTGTGAACAGGGGAATGAGCGAGCGAGCGGGGATAGGGCGCCTCCTGTGCTTAAAAGCTTACAGCACCTGGTATTCCCAGGCGGTCTCCCATCCAAGTACGAACCAGGCCCATCCCTGTTTAGCTTCCGAAATCAGACAAGATCAGGCGTGCTCAAGGGGGTGTGGCCGTAAGTGAGAGCAAGGCTCGCTGGCACCCTTCTTATTGAGAGGACAGCTCCGTCACCTCTTTTACGACGCTGCTTTTTTTCCCTTGCGTTTTTCTCTTCTTCCCACGTTCTCTCTCTTCACTGCCTTCGTCCCCGCTCTATTTCACTTCAGCCTTTCACTCTTGCTTCTTTCCAATGAGGACGGAGCAGCGGGAGAAAGGGCGCTATAGAGGATCGCTGTGGAGAGCTGCTGCTGTGCTTTGACATCTGAGCTCTGTGGAAAACGATCTCAATACAATTCTGAAAAACGCGACTCTCCGAACGCCAGCCGAACAAGTCTCCACAGCCGAAGCGCTGTGTCTCTTTTCAGCTGGCGATAAACCTTTCCTCGATCCTTTGCGGACTTGTAAAACTGTTCCTGATCAGAATAAAAAACGCTCACGCTAATACACAAGCACCCGTGTCTCGCCAAAGCTGACAAATAAACAGACGGACAAGCCGCACTGCACGTGTGAACAGGGGAATGAGCGAGCGAGCGGGGATAGGGCGCCTCCTGTGCTTAAAAGCTTACAGCACCTGGTATTCCCAGGCAGTTTCCCATCCAAGTACTAACCGGGCCCATCCCTGTTTAGCTTCCGAGATCAGACGACATCAGGCGTGCTCAAGGGGGTGTGGCCGTAAGCAAGAGCAAGGCTCGCTGGCACCCTTCTTATTGAGAGGACAGCTCCGTCACCTCTTTTACGACGCTGCTTTTTTTCCCTTGCGTTTTTCTCTTCTTCCCACGTTCTCTCTCTTCACTGCCTTCGTCCCCGCTCTATTTCACTTCAGCCTTTCACTCTTGCTTCCTTCCAATGAGGACGGAGCAGCGGGGGAAAGGGCGCTATAGAGGATCGCTGTGGAGAGCTGCTGCTGTGCTTTGACATCTGAGCTCTGTGGAAAACGATCTCAATACAATTTTGAAAATCGCGACTCTCCGAACGCCAGCCGAACAAGTCTCCACAGCCGAAGCGCTGTGTCTCTTTTCAGCTGGCGATAAACCTTTCCTCGATCCTTTGCGGACTTGTAAAACTGTTCCTGATCAGAATAAAAAATGCTCACGCTAATACACAAGCACCCGTGTCTCGCCAAAGCTGACAAATAAACAGACGGACAAGCTGCACTGCACGTGTGAACAAGGGAATAAGCGAGCGAGCGGGGATAGGGCGCCTCCTGCGCTTAAAAGCTTTCTGAATTCTGAGTACGTACGGGATCCTCGGCCTTGCGCTTATAACAAAGTCCAAGTCCCTTTGCAGACAACAGCAGTTGTCACATGATTGTCTCTGAGGATGTGCGACAATGGCCAAGGAGAGCCCCGATCTGAGCTTGCGCTCACTTTTTGACCAAGACACAGATGTGTGCTGATTGGTTGAGAGTTTGGCAGGCATTGGAAACCCACGTGGTATTACCACGCCCTGCCAGTCCCTGATTGGTTGATCAAGGTGAGATATGAGTCACTTACTCTTGACACTTAGGAATGCAGTCCAGATGTCCATTTGGCACTCCCTAGACAGATAGGCGCCAATGGATGACCATTGATCATGATAGCCAGGCTTAGCTAAGTGCATCCCCATCTGGGAGCTGTCCCTTATCAAAAGAAAACATCTTAAATCAGCCTGCATGAATACTTTCTCTGTGGCTGCACCACAGAGATGGAAGGTGAGATGGGGCCTCATTTAGGACAGCATACCACCGCTTAATTCTGTCTTATTAACAAGCATTGCCGCTACAACGGCATCTCTCCTGTCAAACTTCCTCCTGACGTGTTTGACAGGATCTGGGCCGTGGTGAACAGTGGGAAAGACGCTCTGTGGAGAGTGAGGAACATGGGGCTGTTCAAAGGCATCGAGGTCCCAGTCAAGGCAGCAGGTATCCTGGCCCTGTTCATCACCCAAGAGAACTATTACCTCAGAGATCTGTGGAGAGAAGGGAGGGAGGAAGCAGAAAATCTGTGGGAAATAGAGAGCATAGGTCAATATCTCAAGAAACTGTGAAAAACATTATCATGTTTAAGTAAAGAATGTGATTTACACCAGAAAAAAAGAAATTGTTGCTATGTAACTGGTACCGTGTCAAAATGTAATGAGATGTGATCATATATACTGTTTTAAGTATGTATATTAATGTAAAGCTTTCTAATTTGTGATGTCCTGTATTTTTTTGTGAAAAGAAAATAAAGTTCTTAAAAAATCGATTCACCCAGGGCGAGGCTCGGCCATTGCACTCCGGCTGTGCTGACCCCTGCGAATTCCCCAAATGTGGGAATCTCGACTGAATTATTTCTGGTAGTGGGGGACTGCGTTCGCGCTCTCCCCTGATGTGCTTGGTCCAATATCGGATACGGAAGAGTTACGACACCACGTGCTGCGATAGGATCCCAGTTCGAAAGGAGTCGATGCCACTGCTGGTTCCCGGTTTCTTTTAGTTAGAGGTCCGGAGAAACATTTCAAGCTGGTTACACTACTCCTTCCGGACATTCATTCCCTTTTCAAAGTCAGTCGTTTTGCTGTTGTCTGCATTATTTAGGCTGATTATTGAGGTTAGCCTTTATTTGGTCATGGGGGCCTCGGTACTGTATGCTAATTCTCAAGACAGTTTCACCCCTTTTCTGATTGCTAGGTTCTGTACCAGTGCAGACATGTCAAACAGTGAATGGCTGTACCTCTATTGTATCCGTGTTCAATGAATGAAATCAGTAATAAATGAATATATGTATAGTTATACGATAAACAAGTGGTTTATCGACTCTTCTTCATTTGCAGATTTAGAGGCAGCTTCGATATTCGTTTTACAAACGGGTTTTTTTTTTATATGGGTCACACACATGCCATAGCAACAAAACATCTCTAGAGATGAGGCTATAGATCACCTTTCCATCCTCCAGGTTTTCTTCCCAAATCCTACGGCACCAACGGCGACCCCTGCTGGCCGAGAGAGCAAAAGCTTGCAGCACCTGGTATTCCCAGGAAGTCTCCCATCCAAGTACTATTCAGGCCCAACCCTGCTTAGCTTCCAAGATCAGAAGAGATTGGGCACATTCAGGGTGGTGTGGCCGCAAGCAAAAGCCTTGGCGCCTAACTCGCTACTTGAAGCTGTGTGTGGCTGGGGCTCTGTGCCCCCGAGCGGGACTGAAGGATCGTTCGTGTGCAACTCTTTGGAAAGGAGCCTCTTTCCAAATCGCATTGCGTACCTGGATGTTGGCGAATGTGCTCCCTTGTGTTGGCTTGTCCCGTACTGGAGGAGAACAAACAAACTGCACGGAGGAGCACAAGGCAAGTCTTCACAAGACAAAAACCTCCAGTGCACAGCACTCTGAAAACATTTCTGGGCTGTCGCGTGTTTATTTCAGCACATAAAGCGCACCAGTCCAACACATCGGCCGGGCGCGCGGCGCCTCCGCCCTCTTGTGGCCTTGCGGCGTCAGAGCAAGAGGCTCCTTCTCGCTGCCTTTCCGCTGTGTTGCAGAGCCCCGAGAGGGAACCTGGAGCGCACACTTTGTGGGGGGCGGGGGACCGCGTTCGCACTCTGCCCCCGGTCTCTTGCGCGAGTACTAAATCTCACGGCGCCAGCCAGCGGCCAGGAGACAAATACAATATCGCGGGACAGGGGGGCCTCGTCATTGATTGTTACATATGAGACGGGGATTAGGAGGAGACCCCGACTGATTGGTAAAGGGGAACACTAACACCAGAGAGACACCCCCGGAGTCTCTTTTTGAGAGACGCCCTCGGATTTCTTAATGGCCAAGGAGGGTCAGAACCTCGGTTTTATGCCTCCCCCGAAGGACGGCGCCTGTTTGTGCAGCAGAGTGTTGCCATCAGGATGCTGGGGCATAAGAAAGCCACACAGACCGCAGGGTGAGCGCTCCCTACTGGTCCCAGTCAGATCTAGTGATCTAGTCACCGGGGAGAAACGATACAAGCGAAGGATTACTCGGCTCCCAGCACTTGAAAAGACCAACAAATGACTCATTCCCGCCGGAGCTGAATGTACCTGAATTCGCCCGCCCCGCTGTGTTTGCTGTATTGTCTTTGAAGCCGGCCCCCGAGACGAGACGGGCTGTTCCTGTGCCCCAATTAACACTTTACAGGTGCCATTCCCCGGCATTGTGGCCATTGTCGGTGGTCACACGTGATAAGATAAGGTGGAGGAGAGCGGGGCATTCCCAGCGCCAGACATTCAAGGAGGTCTGCAGATGTGTAGGAAACGGCGCGCTCGTTTTCTCATTTTGCCCACCCTTTTGAGTGTTAGTGTGGCGTGTGAGTGTGCGAAAGAGTGGGCCCAGCAGGAGGCGGTGGTGTGCGGGGGGAGGAGCAGGCGTAGGCTGCGCGCTTTGTGCTGTGGGTGCGGGCCGCTTGCAGGGGCTTGTACAGCTCATACTTACCTGGCAGGGGTGGTACCTTGATCAGCCTGTAGGTGGAGTAGTTGGATTGTTTTCTTGTTTTGTGGAAGCAGTGTTTGTTTTTCAGTTTTCGAAATGGCAACCTTTGGATCCCGCAAGAATGCTGTGCGTTTTGAGCTTTTGGATGACCTCTTCATGGACCGTATGCAGTTCAGCAGAAAAGTGTTGCAGAAGGAACTTCGGCACTTGGATTTCATCTTCGCTCTCCCAGGTCAGAAAGCATTTGAGATTGTTTTTGCTACCTATTCTCTGTTTGAACAATGTGTGGATGTGTTTGAGGTAAAAAGAGGGAAAGTTCCTGCCCTTGAGAAGATCAACTTGCAGCCTCTGACACAGAGAGAGAGGAAAACGGTGCATGTTATTATGTTCTCGGAACTGGCAAAGACGGAGGACATTCACACCTGGCTTAACCAGTACTGCACCGTCCACCATGGAACTGAGGTTAGAGATGTTGACGGTATAAAAACAGGAGCAAGGAAATTCGAGGTTCGCTTGCTACCGGACAATGTAAATGGAGGCTTAAGGCACCTGCCCTCTACAATCCGGCTGGGCGCCTGCAATGGCTATGTTTTTTATGTGGGACAACCAAAGGTGTGTCGGCGCTGTGGTGCTGTGGGACTCCTGGCATCGTCCTGCACTGTGAAATGCTGCAAGACCTGTGGCAAACAGGGACATTTAGCCTCTGACAGTTCAATGCTGCCAAAGTGCAATTTATGTGGCTCGGAAGGACACGTTTTTAAGAACTGCCCTCACGCCTACGCCAATAAACTCAAAATGAGAAAGGATGAAGCAGTGCTTGTTTCAGCCAAACCGTCCCGAAAAGCCAAAGCAAACAACAAGTCAAACAAAGAACCCTTGTTGGACAAAGGCTTTCAGCCTCCAGCCAGGATCAGTCCTGCTGTGGCTCCAGGGCCGGTGGAAGAGAAAAGCACTACGCCCCCACAACCGCAGACTGCACCAGACAAGAACGAGGGTTTGAAAACCCCCGAGAACAGCGAGGACCCCTCCCCCACTCCTGCTCCTCAGAACGAGGGCCAGTGTGGGGCCCCCCGGTGGAGCGGGTCCAGCGAGGATACCCAGGATTCAGCAGAGCTGCTATTCTCAGACTCTGCAAGTGCTACAGATGCCCTCCTCTCCTCCATCCAGTCCATCACGGAGGATCTGCAACAGCTGGTGGGTGAGGGGGAAGAGGAGACTGGTGCATCGGCTGCACCCCTTTCCCCTCAGTGCTCCCAGGAGCTGGACTTGAGGAAAAGGAAAAATGACTCTGTTTTCTCCCCGAGCGAGGAGGAAGGAGAGCATGGCGATGGGGACAGCTGGAACCCCTCCACCCCTCCCTCTACCCCCTTCCTTGAAATGGACTCCGTGAACGCTTTTACTGCTGCCGCCCTGATGAAGGCTCATTCAGAGGATGGCTGGCAGGAAATTGGTAAGAAGAAAAAGAAAAAGAGAAGGTAACAGGTGAGACAGAAGAGAAATGTGTTTTGTAAAGACTGGTTCCACCTTCTTATGTAATATGGCTCTAAACATAATTTCTCTTAACACCAGAGGTATCAATGACAGAGTTAAATGCCAGTCTGTCTTTGATTACCTCCAGCAGAGAGAGGGGGATGTGTTCATGTTGCAGGAGTGTGCTTTAGCCTATCAAGAGAGGTTCAAAAGCTTTGAAGATAGGTGGGATAAAGGGCCTTCTGTTTGGACAGGGGACAATAACAACAGAGCCTCTGGCATGGCCATTCTTTTCAAAGGATGGGCATTCAAATTGAAAAGTATTCAGAGGGTCATAGATGGCAGGTTGCTGTGTGTGGATGTTGAATGGGGGACCATTAACCTGCATCTAATCAATGTGTATTGTCCTACTGACGTGGGAGGAAGGGTGGAGCTACTCAAGGCACTCTCTCCCCTATTGTTATGTAGCACAGACGTGATAGTGGGAGGGGATTTTAATTGTATCTTAGAGCACACAGATAGGCAGTCTAGCTTTCCGATAAAATTGGATTCCAGCTCACTGGCCCTGCAAAACTTAGTTCTAGACTTTAAACTCTCTGACACATATAGATCTATATATCCCACAACAGCAGGATATACATGGTCAGGGAGGAATATCAGTTCCAGAATTGACTATTGCTTTGTCTCGGAGAGAGTGAAAGTTGTTGGGGTCACTCTTCAGCCTGTCTTCTTCTCAGATCATCAGGCTTTAGGGTGTAGAGTGGAACTCCAGGGCGGGACTGTCTTTGGCCCAGGCCTCTGGAAACTCAACACAAAGCTGCTAGAGAACGAGGGGGTAGTATCCCGCTACAAGGAGAAACCATCAAAGTGGCTGTCCTTGCAGTTTCTGTATGGGTCAGTAGGAGAGTGGTGGGAGGAGGTGAAGGTGAAGACAAGGGCCTTTTTCATGGCTGAGGGAAGGAAGCCTGCTGCCAGACGGAGAGGAGTGCTAGCCAGGAAACAGGCAGCTGCAGCGTCTCTACACGATGCTGCACAGTGGCTTCGATGTGCTCGAGGATATCACCCTTTTAAAAAAGGACATCCGGAGCATAGCCGAAGAAAGTAGTCGAGGAGTGCTGTTAAGAAGCAGAGTGCAGTTCTTGGAAGAAAATGAGAAGTGTACTCGCTTCTTTTTCAGGAAAGTGGTAGGCTCCAAGTCTGTCATGGAAAGTGTAGTTGATGAGGAGGGACGAGAGAGAACAGAGCCGAGTGCTATCCTCTCCTGCACCGAGGCCTTCTACTCAAGACTGTACAGCACTACAGAGGTAAAGGATGAAGAAATTCATTTTTTTACCTCAAAGCTAGAAAACGTTTTGAGTGAAGAAGATAGGGAAGTACTTGAGAGGGTTTTGACAGTAGAAGAGCTGAGACAGGCTATGGAGAGCTTACAGAAGGGAAAAACTCCGGGTGCTGACGGGCTCCCTAAAGAATTTTATTGCACCTTTTGGGATCTGCTTCAGGATCCGCTACTGCTCCTATTCGAGGAAAGCTATAAGACAGAATTGCTGCCTGACTCCTTAAGAGAAGGCACTATCTCTCTCTTGTTTAAGAAAGGAGCAAAGAATGACATAAAGAACTGGAGACCCCTCAGCCTGTTAGGCGTGGACACTAAGATCCTGTCCAAAGCCCTTTTCCTGCGCCTACAAAATGTAGTGGCCTCACTGGTAGGGAAAGAACAGACTTGTGGGATAGCAGGACGCCTGATGAGCGACAACCTGGTCTTGTTGAGGGATGTCTGTCTGTACTCAGAGGATCGCTCCCTCCCTCTGTGCATTTTAGGTGTAGACCTAGAAAAGGCCTTTGACCGCCTAAACCGGCAGTACTTAATATCGGTACTTGAGCACATGAAGTTTGGCCCCATCATGAGAAAGTGGATTAACCTGCTGTACACAGGTAGCAACAGCAGAGTAATGGTTAATGGCAATAGATCACGCCCCTTTGAAGTCTGTTCAGGGGTGAGGCAGGGCTGCCCATTATCCCCCTTGTTATTCGTTTTGGCTATGGAGCCCTTAGCCTGTGCCTTGCGCCAGGATCAGGCCATTAATGGGATACCAGTGCCTGGAAGTGGGGGAGGAGAGGTAAACACATCTCTATACATGGATGACGTCACCCTGATCCTCTCTGACAATGCCTCAATTAGCAGAGCTCTGCAGTGCTGTGATCGTTTCTCTTTGGCTTCCTCTGCAAAAATTAACAAATCTAAGAGTGAGATTTTTTATCAGAACTGGAGGGAGCCAAAAGAAGGACATGATCTCAGCCTGCAAGAGAACAGAATTAAGGTGTATTTTGGAGAAGAGATGGGAACAGTAAATTGGCAGAACAAATTGCCAATCTTAAACAAAAAACTGATGCAATGGAAGGACCGAGACCTCACCATGACAGGGTAGGTGCTGGTCATCAAAGCCGAGCTCTTGCCTGTCTTGAATTTTCTGGCTTCTACCTTCCCAATCCCACACCGTGTTGCGGCGGTGCTGAGGAGATTGATGTTTCAATTTCTATGGGGTGGGAAGCAGGAAAGACTCAGAAGAGAAATAATGTACAGGCCGCTACTCTCAGGGGGGAAGTCAGTCCCAGATATTGCTATGAAGCTGCTGTGCATTTTCCTGGCCTCTGTGCTGAGAGGCTTTGCAACAGCGCCTGGAGAGTACCTGGACTTATTTTGCCAGGCTCTGGGTAGGTAGGGAGGTGTTCAGAGTGTGGGGTGTCAGACCCAAGCTGGATGTCACACTCTCTGACACATGCCCTGCAATTTATGGGACAGTTAAAAGTTTTGTAAGATCTCACCCAATTGGCCATATTCCCCTCCGAGATGTCAGCGTCCAAAAACTGGAAGATTTCATTGCACCCCAGAAGAATAGGCAGACCCATGTGAGCATTTTAACATCAGCCCAAACAAGGAAGGTGTGGAAACACTTCTCTAAGTTTCTGTGCAACATTCACAGAGACGTAGCCTGAAATGTCATCCACCAGTGCTTACCGGTGCGAACTTTCTTGTACCGTAGGGCCTCACCCCCAGCCCTCGCTGCGTTTGGGTGGGCTGCGGTGAGGAGGAGACTGTGACCCATCTCCTGTGGTCCTGCTTTTTTGCTAAGACCTTCTGGGCCCAGTTTGAACACTGGTTGCAAGTTCTCTCGCCCCAATTTTCCCTGACCGCTGCTTTCGTTATATACGGCATCTCTCCTGACAAACTTCCTCCTGACGTGTTTGCACGAAAGCAGAAAATCTGTGGGAAATAGAGGGCATAGGACAGTATCTCAAGATGCTTGTGGTTGTGGGGGACTGCGTTCGCACTCTCCCCTGATGTGCTTGGTCCAACATCAGATACAGAAGATTTACGACACCACGAATCATGTGCTTGCTAAAGGGTCCCAGTTTGAAAGGAATCGATGACGCTACTAGTTCTCTGTTTCTTTTACTTATAGGTCCAGAGAAGCAATTCAAGCTGGTTACACTACTCCTTCCGGACATTCATTCCCTTTTCAAAGTGAGTCTTTTTGCTGTAGTTTGCATTATTTAGGATGATTATCGAGATTAGCCTTTATTTGGTCATGGGGGGCCTCGGTACTGTATGCTAATTCTAAAGACAGTTTCACCCGTTTTCTGATTGCTAGGTTCTGTACCAGTACAGACATGTCAAACAGTGAATGGCTGTACCTCTATTGCATCCGTGCTCAATTAATGAAATCAGTAATAAGTGAATATATGTATAGTTATACATAAACAAGTGGTTTATTGACTGATCTTCATTTGCAGATTTAGAGGCAGCTTCGATATTCGTTTTACAAACTTTTTTTTTATATGTATGAGTCACACACAAAACATCTCAAAAATGAGGCTATAGATCACTTTTCTTGTAAGTGTTAAATGTCCATACTTCAGGGTTTCCTCCCAAAGCCTACGGCACCAATGGCGACCTCTGCTGGCTGAGAGAGCAAGAGCTTACAGCACCTGGTATTCCCAGGTGGTCTCCCATCCAAGTACTAATCAGACCTGACCCTGCTTAGCTTCTAAGATCAGACATGTTCAGGGTGGTGTGGCCATAAGCTAAAGCAATGGCACCTGACACGCTACTTGAAGCTGTTTGGCGGGGGTTCCGTGTCCCCTGAGCGGGATCGTTCATTTGCAATTCTTTGGAAAGGAGCTTCTTTCGAAATCAATGCGTGGCTGGATGTTCACAAATGTGCTCCCTTGTGTTGGCTTGTCCTGCACTGGATAAGGACAAACAGGTATCAGCTTGTTCCCTTCTCCCGCCCCTCTCTGTTTACAGTAGAACCTCCTGTCCTGACTGGAGGACCTCATCCAGCTGTGTCTGAAGAGATGCCAAAGTACCAGCTTGATCCACACCCCGGTACTTCTCTGTGTACAGTAGAGCCTCCTGTCCTGAATAGAGGAGCCCATCCAGCTGCGTCTGGAAAGAAGCCAGGGTATCAGCTTGTTCCCTCCTACCACCCCCCTCTGTGTACAGCAGAGCCTCCTGTCCTGACTTGAGGAGCTCACCCAGCTGTGCCTGGAGAGAAGCCAGGGTATCGGCTTGTTTCCCCCTCCCACCCCTCTCTGTGTACAGAAGAGGTTCCTGTCCTTACTGGAGGAGCTCACACAGCTGTGTCTGGAGAGAAGCCAGGGTATCGGCTTAATCCACACCCCCAACCCTCTCTGTGTACAGTAGAGCCTACTGTCCTGACTGGAGGAACTTAAAAGGCATCCTCTCACGAGGCACCAATAAATGTAGGTGTCTTGTGCATTTACCAGGACAATTATTAATTGTAGCAGTAAGTCACAAAATGATTCTTTGATGGTTATTAGAAGACCGACCCAGCAGGATAACTCAGCAACGCACATACACATGGATACTAATACACGAGAGTACATTTATTATTACATAAAATGTGCATAGATCTTATAGTGAGGGTTAGCAGAATACAAAAGGTATGTATTCAATCACAAAGAGTTACAAACCAAGATGGACATACATTCCATATATCATTCATTTAGACCGTTTTGTAAATGAACTTTGTTACAACTTGTACATTAGATACTCAAAAGCAAGTACATGACTCATAGGAATTAAATTGATATCAACTCAGGTTGAGGTAACAATTGAATTCTCGAGCTGTAATGCAGAATGTTGAATACTCGTCTGCTCTGTGGGGGTTCAGATCTCCCGCAGACGCAAAGAAGCAGTAGCAGGCTGTTGCTGCGTCCAATCGGTGCTCTCTGGCCCTCTCTGGCTCGGCCGGTGCCAGGCAGTGCTGGTTCGACTTGAGAGAAGAAGAAGAAGAGAGATTTCTGCTGCTGTGCGCTGCTGATGCTCTCTGAAGACCGGCTAGTTAGTGTTGGCTGAAACAAAGGAGAGATTGCACACAGAAAAGTGACTACAGATCCGAGCAAGTCGCACTCTTTAGACAGGAAGAAGACCGGTTCGTTCCTGATGTAGCGCTAGTCCTGAATACTGATATTCAGCTGTCCACAGCTCCGACCGTAGTTCACTCGTTGATCAGGTGAGCGTTCGCGGTGGGTTCACGAGGCTTGCTGCTGGGCTAACCTCGGGTGGATCCTTTGGTTATGGGCGGGCAACCTCCGTTCTTGACTCTTAGAACAAGGAAAAGTCCTGACACTCGGACACATTGGCGTTTACGTGACTGTCTGAGCTGAGTCTGAGGATGTCCAGGAGGAGCTGGAGTTTTACCTGGAGGTACTATGGTCGCTCATTGGTTGAAAGCTCCATGGGCATTCGAGAATCATTTTGTGACTTACTGCAACAATTAACAATTGGCCCAGTAAATGCACAAACCCCTACATTTATTGGTGCCTCGTGAGAGGATGCCTACATTTATTGGTGCCCAGTGTGAGGATGAGTAACCATGCACTCATCCTTGGGTGTAAACCACTTGGGATGAGACTCTCCCTTGGAATCTCCCAGACAGTGAGGCACCAGCGATGACCATTAATTAGGGTGGTTGATGTGTCTCAGCTTTGGGAATTGTTCCTTATCAGAACACTCTATCAGCTAGAAAAACACCTTAAATGTGAACCAAATGGAATGGCCTCTCTGTGTCCAGCACCACTTGAGACGAGGGAGAGAGAGACTGGCAAAGGAGCAGCAAACTCAAGCTACAACGGTCTCTGTCCTGTGTGAATGCGCTGGTGGACTATTAAGCTACTTGAGTGACTAAAACTCTTCCCACATTGACTACAGCTGAAAGGTCTCTCTCCTGTGTGAATGCGCTGGTGTGACTGTAAGTGGCTTTTCAGACTAAAACTCTTCCCACACTGATTGCAGCTGAACGGTCTCTCTCCTGTGTGAATGCGCTGGTGGGTTTTTAAGTGACTTGACTTACTAAAACTCTTCCCACACTGATTGCAGCTGAACGGTCTCTCTCCTTTGTGAATGCGCTGGTGGGTTTTTAAGTGACTTGACTTACTAAAACTCTTCCCACACTGACTGCAGCTGAACGGTCTCTCTCCTGTGTGAATGCGCTGGTGGGTAATTAAGTTACTTGACTGACTAAAACTCTTCCCACACTCACTGCAGCTGAATGGTCTCTCTCCTGTGTGAATGTGCTGATGTCGTTTTAAGAGGTGCGAGTGACTAAAACTCTTCCCACACTGACTACAGCTGAAAGGTCTCTCTCCTGTGTGAATGCGCTGGTGGGTTTTTAAGTGGCTTGACTGACTAAAACTCTTCCCACACTGACTACAGCTGAACGGTCTCTCTCCTGTGTGAAGGTGCTGATAGGGTTTTGAAATGCTAGACTGACAGAAACGCTGCTTCTCCCTGTGCCATAATGGCAGTTTGTCCACTCCATCTGAGCAAGGCCTTGAGTGATTCTTCTTCATCCCCTGATCGTGCTGGGGTCTCTTATTCTGCAAATGCTCCATGGAATGGCCTTGCTCTGTGTGATGAAACTGAGATTTGTTTTCATCATTATGTCCCTCAGTGTGCTGCACAGCACTGTGAATCATCTGGGGCTCCTTCTACAGCTCTCTGAGGCTAAAACCGTCCAGTTCATTCAGTTGATCCTCTCTTTGCCCAAGAACAGACATACTCTCCAGTTCATTAAAACTTTCAACGATTTTCTCAGTAACCAGATTATTAAACCTGTGTGTAAAGTCATCAGATACTAAGGGATCATATGATTGTTTGAGACTCTGCAATGACAGTCTCTCCACTTGAACAGAACAAGGCCTAATTATTATCAAGCCCTGTAGGAGCTGCTGTTGCTCCTCCCTGTACTGACTCTTCTCAGTGTGCTGTGACTCAGTACTGTTCTCTTCACCAGGTACATCAGTCTGCTGCTCTGCAGGGTCAATCAACTTGGGCTCCATGTCCTGCTCTGTAAGATTTAAAACATCCAGTTTTTCACTGTGCTCTTGTATAGAGATGCAGCCCAGTTCATTACAGCCTTGTGTAATATTGATTGTGTCCAGATTATTAATATTCTCTGTAAAATCATCACATACTAAGAGCCCAGGTGTCTCACTCTCAGGCTCTGTCTTCATCATGGGCACAGAGTCCAGTGCCTCTTTCCCTTCTGCGGCAGTGACCTCTGTTTCCTGCATCAGCCTGTGCATCTCCACACTGTGCTGCAGTTCAAGAGGAGCCCTTTCCCCAGCTTCAATAAGAGCCTCTGAATCTGTAAACACAAGACAAGACCTTTATAAGAATAAACTTTATTTTATAGTTTTATACCTTTAGAGGTGGCTTCTCAAAGCATTTTACAGAATGCCAACAACAAAAAATACACAAACTTAGCATGACGAGAATACACAGTTAGAGGAGACAGTAGACAGTGGTACTAAGTAAAGTAGGAACAGAGGGGTACAGAACAGTTAAATAAAGGCTCTTCTGAAGAAAATGTTTTTGAGTCTGGATTTGGAGTTTAGAGAAGGTGACTCTCTGATATCCTTGGGGAGAGAGTTCCAGAGCTTGGGGCATAAAATTAGAAGGCCCTGTCACCCATACAATGTAGACAGCCTTGGGGGACAGATAGGAGAACAGAATTAGAAGAGCGAAGATTGCAAGGTAGGGAGTAGGGTGATAATATCAGACCAGCATGGAGGTGTCAAGCCAAGCCAAGACAAGACATGGAGAGTCTTATAGGTGAGCAGGAGGATTTTTAAGCCGATATGAAACTTGACAGGAAGCCAGTGCAAGGACTCCGGGATAGGAGTAATGTGATCATTTGTACTAGACCTGGTCAGGATTCTGGCTGCTGAATTTTAGACATACTGCAGTTTGTTCAATGTGGATTTAGAAACCCCAGAGAGTAGAGCGTTACAGTAGTCAATTTGGGAGAAGACAAAAATTTTCAGTCAAAGTTAGTGATAACACAGGGCATAGTCGAGCAATATTTATGAGGTGAATGAAAGATGTTCTGACAACATGCTGCACATGTGGGTCGAACGTCAAATATCATCCCCAAGTTTTTCAATTTAGACTGAAGCTCAAGTACAAGACCATCTACAGATAGGGTTACACATTGGTTGTACAAAGTTGATGGGTGGTGCCAATAAGCATGACTTCAGTCTTGTCACAGTTAAAGGAAGGAAATTTTGAGTCACCCAAGTTTTTATATCGGGGATGCAAATTAATAGAATAGAGACAGCCACATCAGCGTCAGGTTTGGTATGGATGTATGTTTGAGTATCATCAGCATAGTAGTGTTGTAACAGAAAGAATAAGGTTCTGGATCCCGAGATGAAGTAAAACAGATTAGTTTATTGCATGCAAGGAACAATAAAGCCGAAGTCTTGTTTCCCGCAAGAAACAACAAAACCGAAGTATTGTTCCATGTGCCGGTACAAACTTTTAGGTTATATAGTCCTTCCTTGCTGCTTCGGACGTCAATCGGTGTTATGGTAAGGGGGGGGGGGGGGGGTCATGGTATTTGGCCAGTTAAGAGGTCCTGGCCAAATGGTCAGTTTAAGATTATGCCCCCAGGGGGTTCCTTGCTCGCATCTGGAATCCTTATCAGTTAACCCCCTTTCCTGCCATAAACCCCTGTTGCTTAGAAGTCTAATTTTCAGGCAGAACTGACTTAAGTTATTAACCCTTTTTACATCTTGTCTCTTTCTTCAGTAGTGAAAGCTGAGGCCATGTGATCTTAAAAGCCTTAAACTACACACATGTATACTAGTACACTCACAATCAATTTGGGTTGTTTTAACATAGTGGAATAAGTGGGTATAAGGGCGTGTTCTGATTTAGCTCTGTCAGAAACATAACTACCATGTAAAAAGTAAGTCTACTGTAATAATATCACAATTACATTACATTTACATTAACAGTGCACTGAGAGAGAGAGAGGGGTTAATACAGACACACTGACTGGACACTACAGCACATTAACACTGCACTGAGAGAGGGATTAATACAGACACACTGACTGGACATAACAGTACATTAACACTGCACTGAGAAAGAGGGGTTAATAGATACATACTGACTGGACACTACAGCACATTAACATTGCTCTTAGAGAGAGAGGGGTTAATAGATACATACTGCCTGGACACTACAGTACTTTAACACTGCACTGAGAGAGGGGGGTTAATACTGACACTGACTGGACACTACAGGACATTAACACTGTACTGAGAGAGAGAGGTGAATACAGACACATTGATTGACTGGACACTACAGTACATTAACACTAGACTGAGACAGGGGGCTTATACAGACATGGACAAACTGAAACTTAGATCATATTACCACTGCACGGAGAGAGGGGTTAATACAGACACTGACTGGACACTACAGGACATAAAGTCTGCACTGACAGAGAAGGGTGAATACAGACACATTAACACTGCATTGAGAGAGGGCTTAACACAGGCACTGCGACTGGATAATACAGCACATTAACACTGCAACCAGAGAGAAGGATTAATACAGACACTCTAAGTCTACACTCTAAGCTCTAAGTCCCACACCTGAAGAAGGCTCCACAGCCGAAATGTTGTGTTTTCTTTCTTCTTTTGTTCAGCATGAAATAAACCTATTACTTGTTCCTAAATTAAAAATGACTAGATGACTAGAAGGTGACTATGACAGACACTTGACTTGACTAAGACTATGACTAAATCAAAAACTGGAAACTAAATTAACACTGCAAACAAGTACACAGAAAAGTAACACTCAGAATTAACAACTTTTCTAAGCACACATTACATTTGTTGGTATCATACACCTCTATTGACAGCAACAATCAGCATCGACCAGCAAATTCTTAATAACCACGTCAAGGTTTAAATGTGAAAACAGCATGTTGATTGGTCAAAGCCCAAGCACAGTCCCCAGTGTGCTGTTTATGGTTGAACTCTAGAAGCAGTGAATGGTTTAGAAAGTGAATTCAGAGGGAGACAGTCTGATACAGAACTGTTTAATTACAGAGAGGCTCCCAGGTGGATCAGAAAGAGGTAAGATGGTGATTCAGAAAAAAAAAACCAAAGAGGGGAAAAAAGGCAAAAAGGCACAGAGATAACCAGTGGGAGAAAATGAGATCGGGGATGATTTTCCACTAATTCATTACTTGATATGATAAGAGGGGAAAAGGGTTGTTCTGAATACACTTTACTGAAGATAACGCTAACACGAGTGAGTGACACTTATTAACAACAGCGGATTGAATCATAATAATAAATAAAAAACTTTATTCTATATAGCACCTTTAAAAGGGGCTTTTCAAAGCTCTTTACAGAGGGAAAAAAAGCTACACAGTAGGAGGAGGCAGCAGAATTAGGTACAGTGTTCGGGTACAGTGAGGTTTCAGAAAGGGCAATAAGGAGTTTGATTAAACAGATTGAGATCTAGATTGAGATGCTCATTGAAAAACTGGCCATCTGATAGTCAGATCTGTTTGAGTGGCAGGGTGAGATGGTGAGATTGCTTATGTTGCTCCTTGCAACTGCAGGATACAGGTCGGACCCAGTCTGGACACGACAATAAAAAGGCAAGACCCCCAACAAAAGCAAAGACCCAAACACACAAATGATCTGAACCTGATTCTTTAGAAAGCAGAGAGCATAGATTCTAAAATAACCCACAAATATCAAATTTAGTAAAATAACATTGAGGTGAATTGGTTAGAAACACCTTCTCCTGATTAGTGGGTGGATTCTGAGAATAAGCAGATAAATTGCCATTAATCTGGTAACATCAGGGTTAAGCTTTGAAGAGAGATTTAACTGCAGGTAACATTTACAAACATTTACAGGCAGCAAGGCAGTTGATCTCTTCTTTAGGTCTTTGTAGGAGTTATTTAAGAGCTGAATACTTAGCAACACCTTCTTTATAGATTGGGTAACTTGCATGCTGTATGTTTATTGTGTGTGTAGATTAGTGTGTGTATTGTCACTGTTAATAAATATTTGTTAGCCCAGTGTCTTACTTCTGCCTCTTTCTGTGTCAGCACAAAGAACACAAGTGCTTCTCAATCTTATTATTGCTCAGTTATATAGGGGTTATAGTCATTTCGTTTAATTGTTGATTCACCCTCTGGGCCATTTCAGGTTGTTCCTCTAATTTCAAAACCCCCTATTCGTAACAGCTGGTGTCACCAATTTTCTGTGATAAACTGGTATCCCGTCCATGGTGTATCCCACACTGTGCCACTTGCATGCTGGGATAGGCTCCGGCTCTACTGTACCACTGTACTGGGTAGAGCAGTGAATTCAACTGAGAGGAAATGACTGTATCTCTAGAAGACTCATACACCTTCTGCTTTGTGCTTAATCCAAAGAGGTCAGGAAGAGAACAGTGGACCTTGCAGTGCTGGTACTCAACAGTAAGAGCAGACAACACTGGCCAGACATTCAGCACAAAAACACCATGAGAAAAACCCAGGGAACAGAGTTTGTACTTTTAATTCCTTCCAAATCCACAACACTCCTTCTCCTCCAAGATCAATCAACACAGAAGAATCCCCAAACTTCAAACACCCCAATACACTGCACCTCACCAGAGACAATCCAATATTCACTTGCTCCTGCACCTCAAACCCCTGACAGCTGGAAAACATAAGAATGCATACAGCCATCGACTGATCGACCATTTTTATCCTGTTTACAATTTCACGGTTATTTCCAGATTTTATTTGCGTATGTAAATCCTAAATCACTGGAAACACGTTTGGCCAAGAATGTTAAAAATAAGGAAGATGTTCCAAAAATTAAAAAAAAAACGAAACAAGTAAGATACGAACGTTTTTCCGTAATGATTATGTAAATACAGTAGCTCATCATTTTTTTTTATCTGAGTCATTGAATGATATGGAGTCAGTCTAAATTATGTGTTCTAAGCCCCGTTTCTGAAATAAAGATGTTTTCAGCACCATAATTAGAAAACAACAGTTCAGTACTGTACTGAGAGAGAGAGGGGTTTGTACAGACACACTGACTGGACACTCCAGTACATGAACACTGCACTGAGAGAGAGGGGGGTTCATACAGACACACTGACTGGACACTCCAGTACATGAACACTGCACAGAGAGAGAGAGAGAGAGAGAGAGAGGGGGGGGGTTAATACAGACACACTGACTGGACATTGCAGTATATGAAAACTACACTGAGAGTGAGAAGGGTCAATACAGACAAAGTGACTGACATAATAGTCCAAAGGAGTTAGTACAGACAGACCCTGGTGGACTGGAATGTTTAAACCTATCTATATAAATATAAAATCTAAAGATATAACACAATAATTATAATACAAATACAACATTTGTATTTTCCCGAATGACGTCGGATTGTACACTGATTCGGTGAAAGAATTATATTATAATACAAATACAGTATTATATACCGTGATATATATATATATATCATAATAACGTCGGATTACACACTGATTTAGAGAAACAAATGCTGAATATGAACGAGTTATTTTTATAACCGGCCAACAGTTCAGTTTCCAGTAAAGAATCCCGTTGCTACATCACACAAGACTTTCCGACTTCACTCTGTATCTCTCCACTATATTCTCACCAGTGAGGAAGTTAAAGATACTGGTTTTAAACACAGACACTCTGACTACATACAAGTCACCACACTGACCAGACAGCTCCAGTTTCGTGTTCAATTCTTCTTTTATTTCTGCAGTGACTTCACAGGGAAGCGGGTGTCCAACACGATCTGTCCCTCCCTGATCTCCTCCTGCTCCCGACTCCTTCTCCCACAGCTGCAATCTCACCTTCAGGCTCTCGTTTTCCTTCTTCAGCTGCGCCATTTCACTCCCGACACTTTCTTCCATACACTGTGTGATTTTAAACACAGACCGTCTCGCCAGAGTCTGGGAGACGCTGCGGAGTTTGTTTTCAATCTCATCCTCAGAGTCAGACATCCTGTTTCGGAACACATGTGAAACTTCATACACGATCGATTTGAGCAAAACCTCCATGAAAGAGCGAAGTTCAGTTTCCAGATTGAACAGTAAAATTGCCATATTTAACCAAAGTTGATCACAAATACAGAGAGATTGCTGTGCTGATACTGAAATGACAAACACTAAAACTCCTACGCCCCTACGGGTCTATATTATTGCAAGGGTTTTAATTCACACCTGAAGCAGGAACTGGCGATCACTCCTACATCCTGCCACATGACGCACTTCATAGTGATTGTTGCTATGCACTTCACGTGAAGGACTTTCAGTATGTTGGATCTTGTTGAATATACAATGAAAAATAATGTAGCATTGTTTACAAATATATGTGCGTAAAATATACACATATATGTACACATACAAATATATATGTTGTATTTTCATATATTTCCAGATCCTTCGCCTGTATTGAAATAAATAACAGTACTTAAACGTGTATTGAAATAAAGAGATCAAACTTTGAATGTAATGGATTCATACAGTATCTAAACAATGTCTGCTAATAGACGGTAATGTGGACAATTCCTGTTGCCAATTGGTTGGATATCTCCAAGACATCCAAGAGATCAGGTATTGAAAATATTTTTTAAACAGAAAATGTGAAATGGAAAGTAGGTCAAAAGCCTTCTGATAACCTAAGTACACCATACTACATGTTCTGTGCATCCATTAGTTTTATGGGCTTTATGGGATTTAATTAATTAGACAAATTATATTTCTGATTACAATAGATAGTTTTATATCTCTATTCATAGTAAAGGTTGGTTTTATTATAATTTATAGTAATCCTTTGTTTCATTTTTTTTTCAGAAAAAAAGACTGCAATGTTGATGGAATAAGAAAAAAAGGTCCCTAAAAGACTGATTTGAATGAAGCATTTTTTATCCAAATTTAACATTTTGCAGCTCTCTGACAAACCAGCAGCATTCTGACAGACAGAGGAGTTGTAAACTGTCATTGTCTCAGTTGTCCAGAGGAGCAGAGTGACTGAGAGGTCAGAGCTGTTAGCTGGTATTGTCAGTGTGAGAACAGCTCTCCAGCTGTCTCATTGACTTCACACCACCTGAGTGCTGATGCTCTTTCTCTCCTGCTCGTCTCCTCTCCACTACCGTCTTTTGTTCTTTTGTTTGATTTATCAGCTGCCCCTCATACATGAAGGAGGCACCAAAGCCAAAACATTGTGTCTCTTTTCTTTTCACTATGGAATAAACCTTTACCTGCTCCTGTCTCATTCACTCTCTTTCTCACCTTGTCTGCAGTCTCACCTCCTGCTGCTCCATTGTCTGCAGTTTCTGTCCAGAGTTTCACCTCCTGCTGCTCCATTGTCAGAATGAATGATGAGTCACAGGACTGTTCTCACCTGTTAACACCCAGTAACATTTCTGCCCAGGTGGCAATTTAAATACCTGATTCTGTATTTTAATGTGTCTGTTTTGTGTTTAATGTCTTCACCCTGCTCTTTTTTGTAATGAAATTTATGTGCTTGAAGTTGTAAAACTCAAACCTTGGTTTACTATGAGATTTTAACATGATTTCTTGCTGTAATGTTCATCTGCATTTGATATGTTTATATTTCACTATATTTAATCATAATCATATGTACTCATACATAATCCATGTAGATAATGTAAAATAAATCTCATGTCACAGTAAAGGCCCACACAGTGAGAATTCTTGAAGAATAAAATCACACTGCACAACTTTGGGACATCACGTCCAAGTTTAGTGACAGCAACATTAGAGATTTTAAGCTAAGACATTTCAGATCACCTTTTTATTAAAAGTTCAAGCAAAATTGAATAACTTTGCAAGGAACATTTCAAAATCTCAATCAAATCCAGTACAATCCCAATGGATTAATCTGAATTTACTCTCTGCGATCCCGACAAGTTGGGAAACAATTTTATGGTTCTTACGGTAAGAAAAATAGCACGAGACCACACAGATTCTTTAATGCTTACATCATAATGTTATTAGACTAGGACACCAATGTGAATATGTGTTTGGGTTTCGATGAGCTGATTCTTGTTGAAGAATTGGTGATTTAAGATTAAAGAATCAGTAGTGTCGGAAAGCAGGAGCTCTGTTTCTCAGCGATCTTGAAGGCATGTCTATGTAGAGCACAGTGTGAAGATCTGTACTAAAGAACACCAAGTGCTTAATATGACATCTTTTACCATTGCAACTTTTCATCTCAGGTATACTTTTAGAAGGCATAGAAAGAATAGTTGTGTTGACACTCTCATCACACAGCAGAGTGGCGCATCTGACGCGTGCTGGGCCCATAACCCAGAAGTTGATGCAGCAAAACCCTTCTCTTCTATGGACGTTTTATGGAAGACTTAAGCACACCATCGGGTCAATGTAGAATAAGAAAAAAAACATAAACAAAGTCTCTTCGTATAAGTCCTGTTCTAAGTTTCTTGCTTTTGTGAGCAAACTTACCCAGATCTGCAATATTTTAAAATATATGGAATAATTAATTGGAAATAACTAAATTATCGACAATATCCAGTTATATACTTGGACAGACAAAAAAATGATTATGATATTACATATAACCACATACTTCATATCCTACAGATTAACATACTGACCAGAATAATTGAAAAGCTTTGATTCTGAACCCCTGCAGTTAGTGTTAATTAGAAAAACAAGTGCTGAAACCTGAGCATAAATTCAGCTGCTCTCCAGGTTTGTTCCACATGGTTTTTCGTTGCAATTGAGCTCAGAGCTGGAGATGATCTCTAGATAGAACCGTGTTAACTAGTCTGCAGCTGTGTGCTCCTTTCGAAACTTTGTTGCAATTGACTCAATGTGTGGTTCAATAGTTCTCAGGTGCAGTGTTACAACCCACACAGAGGACATGTTTTGGGTTGTAAAACCCAAAACAGTAGCAGCAGTTAGAAGTTTGCTGTGCTTCCAGGATCATTTTCAGCCTTATAAACTGGTTATCACACTGCTGATCACTATATTAAGCAGTTAATAGCCTGGAGCTGTTTAGACTGCTCTTGTCATTTCTTTTAATAAGAAGCACCGAACAATTTTAGAAAGCTTTTCAAGTTCTGACATAAATTTGTTTATTTCTGGCTATCAAATGAGAGACTCCAGAATATTAAAAAGTGCTTCGACCTTTAAGTCGGGGTTTTACAAACTAGGGTACTGAGGGAGTGCCCATACATGCTCTGCAATGGGGAAGAAATCGAAATTCTCATCTGTGCTGTGAAGGAGATTCTCAAATGCTTCCATCATATTGCTTTCATGCTAGGATACAAGTGTGTATAAATGTTTGGTTTTCACTGATTCTTGTTGAAGAATTGGGGATTTACGGTGAAAGAATCAGTATCCTCGGAATGCAGAAGCTTTGTTTCTCAGCAATCGTAAGGATCCCGAAGACAGGTCTATGTAGAGCAGTGTGATGATTTGTATTAAAAAGACAATGTCAGCAATTCAAAGCATGTAGGCAGCATGAATAAAACAATGCAGAGCTCAGTAAAAACAATCTGAAGCCTTAATTCCCTTCATATCCCGAGCAGTGCATTCTGACACGGTGGCTGTGTAGAAGAAAATGAGAAATGCCAAACTTTACCCACCTCATTGCGGTTACTGCTACTCCTGCGTCAGTAGCTTTAAGATTCTCCTGACATCCGATTGTCTTGCATCTAACATTAAGAGGATTTCTCTGCTGGCCACGAGACACGAACTGGCAACTTTCCAGCCACAGGCACAGATCCCTACCCACCACACCACCCCATATACTATGGATGGTACTACTGCGCTGAGCTCACTCTGGTGCAGTTCAGCAATGTGAGAGGAAGGGCAGTAACGCAATGGATAACGCATATCAGAAGATTGTAGGTTCATCTCCTGCTTGACTCGTGTTGGCTCCTCAGTAATAAATGTCCTCTGTGTAAGTGAACTGCACCTGAGAGCTATAGAACCACACATTGGGTCAATTGCAACAAAGTTTCGAAAGGAGCACACAGCTGTGGACTAGTTAACACGGTTCTATCTAGAGATCATCTCCAGCTCTGAGCTCAATTTCAACGAAAAACCATGTGGAACAAACCTGGAGAGCAGCTGAATTTATGCTCAGGTTTCAGCACTGTTGTTTTTTCTAATTAACATTAACTGCAGGGATTCAGAATCAAAACTTTTCAATTATTCTGATCAATGTGTTAATATGTAGGTCATAATTGTTATTTTTTCTGTCTCGTTCAAGTATATAACTGGAAATCGATAATTTAATTTAGTTATTTCCAATTCAACAATGTTAAATATTTTAAAATATTGCAGATCTGGGTAAGTTTGCTCTCTAAAGCAGGAAAGATAGAACAGGACTTAACTTCCACATTCAATTTATTGGTGATTCTTTGTTACGCACTGAACCTTTTTATTTTTAGCTTAAACAGAGAAAGCTATAAAGGGTCCTGAATCAAGTGTTCAGAATCATGCGGATCAGAAAATTGTAGATCTGACTCCTGCCTGGCTTGTCAATCAGGCTCCTGTCACGATCGCTAACCCCTCCTCTTAAGGGAGCTCCAGCCCTTCCTCGTTCCTTCCCATTGTCTGCACCTGTTCCCTATTCCCGTTCCCCCTTAAAAGCCAGACGCTGACCTCACTCCTGGCTTCTCATTGATTTCCGTGTCGTGAGAGCCCGGGGTCCTGCTGCATCTGGCTCCGTTATGGTTTTAGTTTCCTGGTCCTGATTCCCTGCCCCGCCGGTCCCGACCCGGTTCTGGTTTTAACTACGGATGGATCCCCTGGTCTTGGACTAAACCTCTCGTCTTGGATTCCTCCTCTGGATTTACCCTTGGATTGTTCGCCCTGGATTCACTCCCCCCGGACACTAGCACTGCATGGACACGCCCCCCTGTCTCCCGACCGACTCCTGCATGATATTTTTCCCCTTGTGTCTTCACTATTCTGGATTGCGTCGTCCGCATAGGGCCCGGAAAGAACTGTTCGTGACAGAATGAGAAGCCAACACCCGGGCCCCGCGGACGGCGTATTGGTACCTGGACTCCATCCTTTTTATTTTTGTTTTGTTTAGGGCTTCGGAGCCGCCCTGGAAAGGAGGGGCGTACTGTCACGATCGCTAACCCCTCCTCTTAAGGGAGCTCCAGCCCTTCCTCGTTCCTTCCCATTGTCTGCACCTGTTCCCTATTCCCGTTCCCCCTTAAAAGCCAGACGCTGACCTCACTCCTGGCTTCTCATTGATTTCCGTGTCGTGAGAGCCCGGGGTCCTGCTGCGTCTGGCTCCGTTATGGTTTTAGTTTCCTGGTCCTGATTCCCTGCCCCGCCGGTCCCGACCCGGTTCTGGTTTTAACTACGGATGGATCCCCTGGTCTTGGACTAAACCTCTCGTCTTGGATTCCTCCTCTGGATTTACCCTTGGATTGTTCGCCCTGGATTCACTCCCCCCGGACACTAGCACTGCATGGACACGCCCCCCTGTCTCCTGACCGACTCCTGCATGATATTTTTCCCCTTGTGTCTTCACTATTCTGGATTGCGTCGTCCGCATAGGGCCCGGAAAGAACTGTTCGTGACATACGCATGCTGACGCAGCTACTCACCTGATATTTAACATTCCTATAATCACAACTATGAATGTCCACTGTGGGTATTTTTTCCATGATTATTTATTCTGTCATTGAAGCATATTTTACCTCATACCGAAGTGTCATAATCACTGAAAAAATAGAAAATGATAAATCACTATGAATTGCATTTAGCCTGTTCTGATCTAGATATTCTATATACTTTAACATGCCATGTTCACAATGTCAAAACTCAGAAATGCAACAGTGAAGTGTTGTAATTACAAATATACATAGTGTTGGAATATTGAGATGTTTTGGTAATGAGGAAGGAGAGACATGCCATGTTCACAGGGTCATATTTAAAAAAATGGTACAGTACAATTTCTTGTACTTCAGGATTAAGAGAGCCTGTTACATTGTGTCTCACACCTCAGTGTCAGAATTTTGAGATGTTTTTATAACCAGGGGGTAGGTTTATAGCAATAAACAGAAAGTGCCATCACCCTTTGCTCATCCTCGGTTAACTATATATTATCATATGCCATGTTCTAAATGTCCCATTTATATTAAAATTTCTTGTAAAATGCAAGATTTTAAGACTTTTTATGATCAGAAGGCAAGGTTGTGGTAAATATGCAGAAAGTGCCTGTGAACTTATGTTTTGCCTTTGTTTTTTTTACTTATTGTGTTTGTGTTATTGTGAGTTTTGAAAATTGGTTTACAATTTTCTGAAATGTGTTTCACACAAAAATGCTATTTGGATAGTCACAACTTACATATTCCCCTTTACTGAGAATAAGTATAGTAATCCATCCCGATTAGTACTTTTAAAAATTACTGTAGAGAGCCATCTACAGGCGAAAGGCGGCATAACATCACAGCAGCAGCATTTAAGGCAGAAGAAGAAGCTGGCGAATAAGAACCCATCTTCAGCCTCGTTAATGCAATACCATTGGGTGAAGTGGAAAAATATTTCTTGCTCTGAATCCTAACATTTTTATAGGAGGTGTTCTAGTACTTCTTGCCTCAGATAAAACTGCCAATACATCACTTATTTCTACTCCATCAATAGCAGCAGTGTTATCGGTACTGAGTCCTAAATGTATGTCCTGTCATCATATAAAATGTTGAAAGTTTCAACTGCATTCAACTGATCAAATTTCTCTTCGATGACTGTTATAATGTTATCCAAAATACATCCAAAACAAATTTGCACTGTTTTTTTTATCCAGAAGAGCATCATGAGACTCAAAACATACCTGTTTTTTCTTCTTTCCAGGAGGAAGGATTGTTCAGATGCAAGCATTGGTCCAAAATCAATGTGCTCTCCTATCGCTGTTGCTTCTTTAAATCCTTCATTTGAACGTCAATATTGAGGGATGATATCATACACATTTTGGTTTTCTTTTAAAGCAATTTTCTTAAAATATGAGCCTCTGTTATAGTTGTCTTGGAAGTTTCGCAAGGTATAATAGACCCCCTTGTGCCCTCAGCTAAAATATGATCAAATACAACAAAATTAATTTACACAGAACAGCATTTATGGTTGCATGTATATTAAAATTAAGATAAATATACAAAAGTATTAAAAAAAACAAATGTACAGTCCTAACATAATCATGCTGTCCAACTGTCTTTTTTGCTTGTCAAGTTCTCCAACAAATCTGTGTCGTAATTTTAAATATTCTAACTAAGGGTGCAACAAGAGCATACATGAATTCTTCTGCCAGCCGTTTGAAGATCAAAGTCCATGGCTGAATATGATGTCCTTGAATGTTGGTCATTATTGGCCATTCCCAGTGATATTGACTTATGTACTTCATTGTTTAACAAAAACATTCACATTTCCTGCAAATATCAAGTGGGTTAAGGTTTTGCTAAGAAATCCAAATAAGTAGAGATGAGGTTTACATTGCAATAATGAGAAGTGTATTTCTGGGAGGGCTCAAACCACTAACCTTTCAATTAACAGAGACTCATGTGTGTCCCTTTTCTCCATTTGCAAGCCTGCAATATACAAGGCAAGATTTGTATTTCATCATACACAAGCTGTATGAATTTCATGAAAAGAAAGTTGTTCCAGAAAGAAAATGAAAACTTGCATTAAACAAAATCAAGCTGCACGTAATCATCCATAGTGATACATTTTGTAAGACAAGACAGGAAGAAAGGCACTGCTGGGATTTGAACTCAGGATCTTTTGTTTAAAAGGAAAGCATGGTAACCAAATCAGCAAAAGTGCATCAACACCATGTCTGACTCAGTGATTGCAGCTGACTGTCGCTGGAGGACAGTTCATTGTGAACAAGTCAGCCTACATAACAAGGGGGAAGAGACTGACCTCTGTGATGCAGTATCGACAAATACTAACCTTCTGTCCAACTGTTCTCTGCTGCATTCTGGATTAGCAGGTAAATATTGGTTTCCATGAATGTGTAGGGTTTTGTGTATTTACTGGGACAATTATTAATTGTAGTAGTAAGTCACAAAATGATTCTTTGATGGCTATTAGAAAACTGACCTTGCGGGATAACTCAGCAACGCACACACACAGATACTAATACACTTATTAATACGTAAAATGTGCATATAAACATAACAGATCTTAAGAGTGTGGGTTAGCAGAATACAAAAGGTATATATTAAATCACGAAGAGTTCCAAACCAAGAGGGACATACATTCAGTATACCATTCTTTTAGACTGTTTCGTAAATGAACTGGGATTACAACTTCTACACTAGATACTCAAAAGCAAGTACATCACTCATAGGTATTAGATTGATATCAATGGTGGTTGAGGTAACAATTGAATTCTCGAGCTGTAATGCAGAATGTTTAATACTCATCCAATCTATGTGGATTCAGATCTCCCGCGGACACAAAGAAGCAGTGGCAGGCTGTTACTGTGTCCAATCGGCACTCTCTGGCTCGGTGCCAGGCAGTGGCCAGTGCGGCTGGCGAGAAGGAGAAGAGGGAGAAATTCCTGCTGAGATGCGCTGCTGATGCTCTTTGAAGACCGGCTAGTTAATGTTGGTTGAAACTAGCAGAGCTTGTGCATATGGAAAGTGACTGAGGGTCCAAGCAAGTCACACTCTTTAGATGGGAAGAAGACCAGTTCTGAATCCTGAGATTCAGCTGTCGACTGTTCCGACCATAGTTCACTCATTGATCAGCCGAGCTTTGGCGGTGGAGTACCGGCGGTTCATGAGGCTTGCTGCTGGGCTAACCTCGGGCCGATCCTTTTGTTATGTGCGGGCAACCTCCGTTCTCGACTCTTAGAACAAAGTAAAGTCCCGGCACTCGGACACACTGGCCATCACGTGATTGTCCGAGCTGAGTCTGAGAACGTCCTGGAGGGGCCTCTTCTGGGCGTTGTGTTTTATCTGGAGGAACTACGGTAGTTCATTGGTTTTAAGTTCCACGGGCATTCAAGACCCACGTTGGGTTACCCTGCCCTACCAGTTCCTGATTGCCTGATTGAGGTGGAGGATGAGTAACAATGCACTTTGACCTTAGGGTTGTAAACCTTGGGATGAGCCCCATAGAATCTCCCAGACAGTAAGGCGCCAGAGATGACCATTTATTAGGGTGCCTGGTGAATCTCAGCCTTGGGAGCTGTTCCTTATCAGGAAACTCTATCAGCTAGAAAAACACCTTAAATGTGAACTAGATGGAATGGCCTCTCTGTATCCAGCTCCACTGAGATGAGGGAGAGAGGGACTGGCAAGGGAGCAGCAAACTTAATTCCCGTATTTTAAATAAGCCTTGCCGCTACAGAAGTGTCCTTAGAAGAAAAACATCTTCTATGATAGTGGTACAGTCCATCCCGCCCCTCCTATAGCCTTTCAAAGAGAAAAAAAATTGAAAACAAAGTATGTCTATGTGTGGTAATCAACCAAGTCTTACAAACATTCTAAACCCTTCCACCTCCTTTCATTGCAAATGATTTGTACATGTTAGAAGGTTAATTTTGGCTTCTGATATTATGGTGGATTAAGAGTCCTGGAATCTTTGTAGAAGGACAAAGATGAAAGAAAGGGCAGTGTAATCATGGCCAAGAGAAGGCAAATGTTGGACTATCTGCTTGGATTGAATGGAGCAAAACGTAGGCAACTCCTTGAGCAGAACCTGCTTCATCCTTCAGACTGGGGTTTCTGAAGATCTGTACATTTGAACTTTCAAAGTGACTAAAGTAAAGGAGTCTTCCCTTTTTACCACATAATTCCCACAGATCAACACTAACAGAGAGTCTAATTCCAGCCAGGATTCAATCACTGTCTCTCAGGCATCCCAGCAGTGGATTTCATGACTTCAGAAAGCCATCTTCACCAGTGGAGAACTCAATGCTCTGAGGTTTACTGGCAGAGTCTCACACTGGGTAATGTTAGATGTTGATAAATAATGTCCTATGGAATTCTACTATTGATAAATCCTACCATGGAACTGTGATGTGTCCTGAAAAAAATCTACTATGATAGTGGTACAGTCCAGCACAGCCTTTAAAATAGAAAAGAAAACCGGACAGCAACAAAGTAAGTCTGTGGTGTAATCAACTAGGTCTTGCAAACATACTTAACCTCTTCCAGCTACCAACATTACAAATGCTGTTTACACATTAGATGGTTATTTTTGGCTTCTGATATTATGGTGGAAAAAGAGCCCTGGAATCTTCGTAGAAGGACAAAAGACGGAAAGAAAGGGCAGTGTAACCATGGCCAAGAGAAGGGAAATGTTGGAGAGATCTCATTCACTTTTTATCATTGTTTTTCCAGCCCAACAAAGATCAACATATATGAGCAGGCGTCCTGTGTCAAATCCAATCTGCCTTCCTTACAAGCATACAGGAATGTCAGTGAATTAAATATTGACATATGAAAATACACAAAAATATGCAATCACAAATATCCAGTTTGAGCAAATATAAGACAATAACAAAGTACCACAAACTACCAGGCATCTAGTACATTACCAGTTCAGGTGGGGAGCTGCGTCAGCATGTGTAGGCTTCAAAGGAACAAGTAATAGCTCTATTCCATGCTTAAAAGAGAAGAAAGAAAACACAACATTTCAGCCGTGGAGCCCTCACACCTGAAGAAGGCTCAACAGCTGAAACGTTGTGTTTTCTTTCCTCTCTTTTCATATAGTGTCATTAGCCTTTTAACAGTTCCTGTCAAAATAAAATAGAAATGGATAACATTCTAGAGAGAGTTTGAAATACCAAGGTACAATTTAAACCATATTTCTTCCACTACAACCACAATATTTTGGAGAGATTGTTGAACCTCACTGTTCTGACATGTCCGTTAGCCTCCGTCCTGCTTCAGCAATGAATGTGGCGGGGCACATTCTGAGGGAGATGAGGTCAATCAGGTGGCAGGAAAACCACGCTATGCTTTTTTTTTGAAATCCTGAAAAGGACAGAGGGGCCATCTATATGTGTGCAGCTGGATATGTAATTGCAGTTGGCGTAGCAAATTCTGCTGAAGCCCCACTGCCTGGTGTGGACAGTAGCTGTGCATGTTGCAGCAGAATTGTGCATGCGAGATCAAGGGGGCATGTCATGTGTTAGAACACTTCACTCCCTTCAGTAGCGCATGATTCCCTGAGTTCTTTAGATAACCTGTGGACCGATCTTTCATGATGAAGAATTCCTTAAGAAGAATAGATCTCGGCCCACCATCCCAATGCCTCCATCTCACAACAACAACCTCCCACTGCCCTTAGTCTGCAAGGCAGTCCTTTCAAGTGTGATGACGATGCCCGGACCTTCGTTGCCTATTGTACGAGCTGAACTTTTGTGCTCATCAATTCAACGCTCTTTCCATCAACTCATCTTGTCTTTTGACGCTTCGTGTTTTGCGCTCCTTTGCCTATCGGCATATCGGGTGACTGCAAACACTGAAGTTTTTGCTTATGGAGTGTGGAACATTGTTTTGAAGTGATGGCTGTTCTGTCATGTTGACGCTGAGTGAATCTTTCTTTGGCAACATGGGCAGGCTGACAGCAGTGCGAGCGAAAGTAATGGCAAATTTCTTGACTTATTTCTGAATGTGAATGTTCTTTAGAAAAGGGATGTGGCGTTGCTTTTCCCCTTGGAAAGGTCACACATTCCAGACGTGGTTATGAGCGAACAGTTGCCGCAAGTGTTTGAAAAGAGCAAGAGAGGAAGCAGCCCTGCCCCGTGTGAGGATCAAACTCAGGACCTTCAGATGATGAGACTGACGCACTACCATTTACGCCAACAAGCCCAGCTGCAGTACATACACCGGAAAGTTTGCCTCACATGGATTTCAGTCGCCCGTTCCCTAATCTTTATAAGCCCTCTGCTGGATGTTGCATTTGCCTTTTGATCTCACCGATACTTTTTTGGTCTGTTTCTGTTGCGAGTCCGTCTTTCAGATCTCACCTAGCACAAGTCTCTCTGGCTGAAGTGGCCTCTCTGCTTCAGCATTGTGCCCTCACTCAGCCATTAAAAACGTCACTCGGACTTCTGACATGCTGACATGAAATGTCAAGAGAGAGTGGCGGAGACGCTTAAGGCAGAGAGAAGATGAAAAGGGGGCGTGGCTGCGAAACGCCTGACAGCTGCACGACGCTCTCCACGCAAGGCGTGACCACAGGCTAAAGGACACCTTTCGGCACATCAAGCTCTAAGCACACACCTGGAGGATGCGGGAATTGATCCCGCTACCTCTTGCATGCAAAGCAAGCACTGTACCATGCAAGCTAACCCCCCTCATGGGGGTTATGCCTCGGCGTCACCTAGTGCCACTTGTTCCCCTCTTACCGGGCACAGTTCACTGCCCTTCGTCTGCAAGGCAGTCGTGTAATTGCGGCTTTCTTGACTTATTGATGAAGGTCTGACTGGACAAGCGAATGACGCCTCTCCCCTGTCCTCAAGCTCGCTGACAGATTGAAATGGAAAGTGCTGCCATGGCTCATTGGTTTAGGGGTATGATTCTTGCTTAGGGTGTGGGAGGTCCCAGGTTCAACTCCCAGATGAGCCCTTGTGTGCTCTTTTTGTCCTCGTCCACAAGACTGGGAACTGATATCCACATCACCTTGCAGCGTCTGCTTATGGCAAACGATGGAATGTGACTAATGACTGAACGAGCCTGGTGAATACTCATCACGTGGCACAATGAGAGCGTGCAGTCAGCTGTCTGAGGCGGCAACCTCATTGCTCGTTCAAAAGAACACGTACTGAAAACTCATCACCACTATGTCGTAAATGAGCACTGCGATCGCTTGTTGTCATGCGTCCTAACTTGGGAAATGCAGAAGCAAAAGTTGCCCTCTCTCAGCCACCGAAACGTGTGCGGCTCGCCTTGCACGCTCTGCGCCTCGCATATTTATGGAGCTGTCTGCTCTTCTTTCTGTTGAAGTACGCAAGTTACGGGGCGTACTGCAGACTATGATGTGCTCACTGACCGCTTTCAAGATTTGAAAACTATGAGCTTGATGGCTCAAGTCGAACGGATGTGGTTGTTACGCAATCGATGATCAAACGCACGTATTCTAACGATTCGTGAGAGTATGTTCTAAAGGTCCCTGGATCGATCCCGGGTTTCGGCATTTTGTTTCATCGCTCCCTTTGTTCCTCTCTCCATCGCCCCCTGCCTAAAATGACACGTCCCTTTCTCAGCCCGAAACGCAATCGATACACCAGCAGCAACCCTTACAGGTTTCCGTAGTGTAGTGGTTATCACGTGCGCCTAACATCCGAAAGGTCCCAGGTTCGAGACCGGGTGAAAACAGCCTCTTCTTGCACGCTCCTGCACTTCACAGATGTCTTGAGCCACCGGTCATTTGTTCCCGATGTGTTTCCGGTGCCTTCATGCACCAAACGCACGTTCCTTCTGTACCTGGAGCCAATCATTTGCAATTGGGGCTGTGCTGACAGACCAAGACGAACTGTTGGCTCAAAAGCAGCGCAACACCTGCAAGAACAACAGAAAGATTAGCATCCAGCGGGGGCCTCTTAGTGAGCCCAAGATCTCATCAAGAATTGACTCCAGCAACAGGGCTGGGCGCATTGTTCCATACTATGACCACTCTCGGTGTAAACAGGTCCCTCCTGGTCTCTGCTTGAAATGCACTTTCCTGTTTGCTTTGGTGTAACTGGCTTCCCCTGCATGGGTGAATGTGAAGAAGATCCTTTGTAAGTCATTGAAGAAAATAGAGAAGAGGTCGGAGTGGCTTCTGTTGTTCATCAACGATCCAGTCAGGCAGTACTCCTCTGTAAAGCGCAGTTTGTTCACATCGATTGGCTTTTTTTGCCTTCATTCGTGCATGTAGTAAAAGCAGATGCCCCTATTCTGCAGTGACCCGGATTCAAAACGAGGTTGTTGCCACAACGCAAAATACTGACCACTATACGATCATGGCGAGTTACCGAGACACACACGGCTCCACCCTTTTCCACCCCTGAATAGCATTGGCGAGTTGAATAGCATTCAATTCACATCGAATAGCATTGGCCCCTGAATAGCATTCACTTTGTCGTTTTTATAACATTTTTTTTACCACGCTCGAATATTGTTTTGTCCATATCTTTGCAATGGAAGCACAGAACACCGTCAAATGCATTTTAAAGACCACGACTTGTGGATATTTCTACAGCCTTTACATCAAACTATCAGTGAGCTAATTATCTTTTTTTAAACCTCCGGTTTTTCATCGATGCGTAATTACGCACGAACTGGAACCCGGGGGACCGCTGTGTGCACACGTTCACAAAGCGAGAAATACTGTTCAATACGGCTTCATGCGAAAAACCCGTATATGACCATAGGAAGCAGAACAGCGCGGTCTCCAATTACCCAGACTGTAAGCACGGGAATAAAGCTTTGTTTGATTTCTGAAACCCTTCCTTTACGCCCTGTTTTCATTCAGGTAAGGGTCAACTATATTCACAATACTACTGACAGCAGGAAGATTAAAATATTCTTTACTCAGCAGCTTATTAAAAACAGCTCCCATGATGTTCAAACTGACTTTTTACACAGAACACTGACACAGCTTTGTGTTCTGAATCACTTTTTCTCGTGCTTTTATTTAATGTGGCACAATGCACTGGGATAGGGGTATTCTGTTCACAAACCAATAGCATTTAAACCACAGCACCCACAAAGCTGCAAGTAAGTGTTTTGCACACTAAGCAGGTCCTCTGACTTTTCCCAGCTTTGTTTTGGGCTGTGGAACCTTTCTTTATTTTTTAAATGATTTTCTGAAGATAACACTACAGGTAATACACTGGGATAGGTGGGTCTTCTTCGTGGCTCAATAGCATTTCAAGTACAACAGCCACACTGCTGAAACCAAGTGTTTTACACACCAGGCAGGGCCCCTAACCTTAGACAACCTTGCTGTGGCTGTGGCCCCTTTCTTTATTTTTTATGATTTTTTCAAAATGGCACCATTAGACAGGCGATAGGGCGGTGCTATTTACAAGTCAATAGATGTGGAGCACAGCGACAAGAACAACATTGAACTTTTTCTATAAGTGAAGGAAAATTCAAAAGAGCATGAAAAGAATGGATCGTATAAAATATCCATGGTAGAACTCGAGAAAAAAACTATACAAGGTATAATAGTCGCCGTGCATCCTCAGCTAAAATGTTTTAAAAAGTACGACAAAAGTACAATATGCTTAACAACATTTATGGTTATATCTATATCAAAATGAATGTAAATATACCAAGATATTAAAATACAATTTTAAAGTCCTAACCTAATAATGCTTGTGAAGTTTTCCAATAAATCCGAACTGTAATTTTGAAATATTATTGCTGAGAATGCAAAGAGAGTACAAATATCAAATTCAATGAGTGAAAATACAAAAGTAGTTCACTAAACTGAGTTTCTTCCCTGAAATGATTTGCTTGCGAAACACTAAGCAGCTTTGAATGGATCGCGGGAATCAAATATACAGATGGGTTCAGAGTGTGCTTTCCAACTTTTGAGTAACATTTTTCGTTGATAGGAGGGAGTTGTCTTCACAATCTGGGTTAAATAAAAAGGAGTGACGTCAGTACAAAACAGCTTTCCTTCTTGGGGAACAATGGTTGTGCTCCATATTTCTAAATATTTTGGTTTCAAGATCTCAATTTAGTGAGATAAAAAAAAGCCAGCTGGCTAAATGGTCTTTCAACTAATCGCCCGTGCAGGGATCAAACCCCAGTTGCTGGTACGAGTAGCATAAGGCTCTGCAACATGCAGATGAGGAACTAATCTCTGCTTCTTCATTATATACACAGTGAGCTATATTTGCGAGCCTACTGCCCCCTACGGGCTCTGTATTTCATTGCGGTACAAGACTGGTCGTGGAGACTTCTCGGTCTCTATGAAAGTGATACACTCCGTAAAATTTCCGGACATTTATTTAATCACCAACAGCGGCTGAGATCGAGTTTTTTTTTTCATTCTGTACTGCGATTTCTGAAGGTTACCCTTTGAAAATACGAGTTTTGACGAGAAGGGATGGACATATGTGGTCAGCAGGCTTGGGGAATTGGACCTTATGGTGAAGGGTGAGGGCTCAGCAGCAGCAGAACCTGATCAGTATCGGTTGACTCCGATATTTACCTTAGTGTCGGTATATTAAGATGTATTGGTAACGAGGAAGGAGTGACAAAGCAAATTGGCAGAATCTCTGCTATTTTGTTGACTATAAATCCCCACATGCTGTGTTCAGAGGGTCATTATTAAAAAAAAACGTAACAGTAAAATCTCTTGTACTTCACAATTATGAGTGCCTGTTACATTGTGTCTCACACCTCAGTGTCAGAATTGTGAGACGATTTTGTAATCAGCAGAAATTGCATTCACCTTTTCCCAATGCATTCTCACATGCCATTTTCTCACATGCCATGTTCAGAGGGTCATATTTTTAAAATGGTACAGTAAAATGTCCTGAAGTTCAGGATTTTGATAGTCTTTTCCATTGTCTCTCACACATCTGTGTCAGAATTTTTAGACATTTTTATAACCAGGAGGTAGGTTCACAGCAATAAGCAGAAAGTGCGATCACGCCCTGCTCATCCTCAGTTAACCATATATTCTCATATGCCATGTTCTAAATGTCCCATTTAAAACTGCTATATTAAAATTTCTTGCAAAATGCAAGAGTTTGAGACTTTTTATGATCAGAAGCCAAGGTCGTGGAAAATATCCAGAAAGTGCCAGTGAACTTCTGTTTTGCCTTTGTCTTTTTTACTCGTTGTATAACATGCCAGATTGTTTTATTGTGAGTTGTGTTTCTGAAATGTGTTTCATACAAAAATGCAATTTGGACAGTCTCTACTTACATATTCCCCTTTACTGAGGATATGTTCAGTAATACATCCGGATAAGTATTTTTAAAAATGACTGTAGAGAGCCATCTACAGGCGAAAGGCGGCATAACATCACAACAGCAGCATTTAAGATGGAACGAAAAACGCGAAGAAGCCAACTTCAGCCTCGTTAATGCAATAACATTAGGTGAGGTGAGGTAAAAAATAAAAGCAAATTTTATGCTTCAAATTAAATTAATTTTATTTATTATGAATGTGCCTGAAATTTTTCAGTACTTTAGAGGGTTCTGCCATTTTAGATGTTATGCTGTTCCTGTCTGATTTGTCAAATGTGTCATTTAAATCTCTCGTCATTTCTATATCAGTCTGAAGGCCTTGAAGTAAAGATTGCAATTCATCCAAAAATACAATTCATCCAAAAAAAGTTTCCCACTGGTGATACATACAAGGAAATGAATGTACATTTTCCCCCAAAATCAACAAATTTAAAATCAAATAAATCCCTCATCTGCAGGTGGAGAGAATAATGTCAGAATAAATACAGGTTTAAAAGTCAGGAGCATTGATAGTCCTATTTTAAAATGACACTAAAATGCTCACAATATATTAAAAAGCTCTATTAAATAATGAAAAAATTAAAACAAGGTAAAAAGAAATAATACACAGTTATATAGCTCAGGAATTATCAATGGGAAGTTACAATGGGTTGATATGATTTAAAAAATAAAATGTTTGAAAAAAATCTGTAAAACTACAATATGCTAAAAATGGCATGAATACTTAAAACAGGTGTGTAAAATTAAAAAAAAATAAAACAAGTTAAAATAAATACTAAATGGGTTTAAAATTCAGGAAAGTGATTGGTCAGATGCTTACGATGAGTGTTGCTGGTGTTTCGTGTGATTTACTTAAATGAAAAAAATATTCAATTTAAAAACGGCAAGAGCTCGTATGAAAAAAAAGTTCTTAAGTATCTTTGTTGTAACAGCTGCGCCAGAACTAGTGTATTCATATACATCAGAAAAGTAGCTGAACGTGACTGGTTTATATTCAGTTATGTGCATTGGGGACGAAAAGGAGACTTACATGGATTTTATTAGGTTTTAGGAATCAGAAAATTTATTTGTATATGTTTATGCCTACGAGCAGAAATAACTTCCTGCTTTCAGCGCTTTTATTGTTTCTGCTTGTAACCTCGAACAGAGAAACCCAGTACTGACTCACAGAAACGCCCCAGAGTTTCTGTGTTTCTAGGATTTAAGAGGGATGTACTGTATGAAGACAGTAAAGGGAGTTTGATGAGTCTGGAGGGAGGAGATACGCATTCCGCACGGGGAGCGCAGAACAACGAGTTTCACCTGCAGCTCGCTGAGTCCTGTCCTATATAACTGCTGAGCCTGGGACACACTGAGTCTCTAACCAGTGTTGGAGATGTAAAGGGTTAAACCCAGAAGTTGGGAGTGGAGTTTTTGTATAAGTGTAAGATTAAGGGAATAGGGTTTCGGGGGCTTTGGTGCACAGAAGAGGTTTCGGTTTAGGTTTAGTTTGCTTTTGACACATTTGTAACGGCCATGGCGGCCTGTAGAGTCGGCATGCGCCGTTACTTTTGCGCACGTTTGGTGTATAAGGGTGGTGAGGTTTCGGCTCACTCGGGTGATATTTCACGGTTGGACTTCTCAAGGAAGGTGTTACAGAAAGGATTAAGGCATTAGATGTCAAATGCTTAATCACTTTGCTGAAGGGAATTGGTTTTGACATTAGTTTCAATCGGCAAAGTTACTGGAACAATTTTGGATGAAAATAGAGGAGAAAAAAAGATGTGGGCCTGATTAGAATGTTTGAATGGCAGAAGCTGATGGATCTTTCTAATGTGGTGTGAGCCTGGTCAGTACCTGGATGGGAGACCTCCTGGGAAAAACCAAGGTTGCTGCTGGAAGAGGTGTTAGTGGGGCCAGCAGGGGGCGCTCACCCTGTGGTCTGTGTGGGTCCTAATGCCCCAGTATAGTGACGGGGACACTATACTGTAAACAAGCGCCGTCCTTCGGATGAGATGTAAAACCGAGGTCCTGACTCTCTGTGGTCATTAAAAATCCCACGGCGTTTCTTGAAAAGAGTAGGGGTATAACCCCAGCATCCTGACCAAATTTCCCATTGGCCCTTACCAATCATGGCCTCCTAATAATCCCCCTCTATGAATTGGCTACATTACTCTGCTCTCCTCCCCACTGATAGCTGATGTGTGGTGAGCGTTCTGGTGCACTATGGCTGCCAACGCATCATCCAGGTGGATGCTGCACATTGGTGGTGGTGGAGGGGAGTCCCCATTACCTGTAAAGCGCTTTGAGTGGAGTGTCCAGAAAGCGCTATATAAGTGTAAGCAATTATTATTAATTAATAGGACTGTGATTGTTTGCATGTTTAATGAGATGGTGATGAAGGAAGATGTTGTGACATGGTTGTCTAAGTATTGTTTAGTGAAAGGTGAGCTTCAGAAAGTCTTGGATGATGATGGCATCTGGAACTGTGCATGGAGAGTACCTGTTTCATTGCATGAAGACAAAAAATGGTTATGGTGGATTTAAACACATTCCTTCTTTGATTGGATTAGGTGAAAATACAGGCCTTGTGTTCTACCAAGGGCAGCCAAAACCGTGCAGGAGATGTGGGGAGATGGGTCACTTTGTGGATGCCTGTACAAAGGTGGTGTGTGGTAAGTGCAAGGAAATTGGACATGCATATACTGAATGTACAAGCGTGAGGAAATGTAATCTCTGTGAGTGTGAAGGTCATGTGTTTAAAGACTGTCCAAATTCCTTTGCAAATAGAACAAAACTGGGAAGACCAATGCTCTTCCAATAGCCTGCCACCTGTGGAGACTGAAAGTGCTCAAATGAAATGTACAGAACAGAGGGTGCAGTCTAAAAGAGACATTGGATTTAGAAAATTATTGAACTCAGAGCAGAAGAGTGAGGGAAGATCATTTTCCAAGTCCTCAGGTAGGTTCTCCCATGGGTTTAGATGTCTCCAATATATGTGATCTTACTGACCAAGCTTTAGAACCAAAGACTCAAGGAGGGCAGGTGGTGAAATATCCTATGGATTGTGGGGGTGGTAGAGGAGGAGACAATTAAAGCAAAAGGGGGGGGGCTGTATAGTAGGTGTCACCTACTGAATGATTGTAGCCAGAGCTTTTAGTCTCCCCTGGTCCTACTTTAAGTATGGCTCTTAATATTGTGTCAATAAATGTGAGAAGCATTCGCTCTAAGTTAAGGGCAAGGACTATACTATCATTTGTGAGGAAGGTAAATGCTGATATTGTGTTGTTACAGGAGTGGGGGTTACCCTTTAAAAACTGCTATAAGGATACGGAAGAACTGTGGACATTGGGCCCATCAATCTGGAGTGGGTCCAAAGAAAATAAATCTGATGGTATAGCTGTTCTAATTAAAAATAAGATGATAGAGGTACGTCAACACCTTGTAATGAAACCAGGGAGAGCACTGGTGGTGTATCTGGGTTTCATGAATGTCTAATTTAAACTCTTAAATATATATTGTCTGAGTTGCTCACATGACAGATATGTCCTAATTCAGGAACTGAGTAAATTGATTGGGATGGGATTTGAATTCTCTTTTAGAAAGAGAAGGCAGAATGAGGGGCTAGAGACGGGTCCAATTTGATAAATCATCAATATTATTGCAAACATTATGTAAAGATTTTAAACTGAAAGATGGCTTCAAACTTCATAGTCAGGGGAGGGCAGGTTTCACATGGCACTAGTCTCATGGGACCCAAGCCTCACACATTTTGTTTTGATACGTGATTTTACTTGCAAGACCACAGGCCTAACTATCTATTCCAACAGCTGTTACTGTGGGGAAGGGTGTGTGGAAGCTCGATATTTTGCTTTTGGAAGGTGAGGAAGTGACGCAGAGGTTCAGGGAAAGATATAAGGAATGGCAGTCTTTGTATGACCTGTTTGGCACAAGAGCACAGTGGCTGACCCTGCGCTCTGACCCCCAGCTTCTCTCCCTGTCTGTGTGTCTCATGGAGTTAGAAAGGAGTTACAAGCTGGACAAACTTCCAAATCTGTAACATCATTTCAAGGGTGTATGATAGATCATTCACAAGATCAAATGGCTGTTTATTATTGTAAGATTGTAGTTCACTACTGTTCTTTTGACTCTTGAGCTTGCATTATACAGCCGTTGAGTGCATTTTGAATCTAAGAGATATCCAACTGATTCAACCTGTCTGATGAATGTCTGATGAATGTTAAATGGGTTGTGACTTTTGGCAAAGTTTTTTGCAATATTATTTGTTTCATGAATACCATTCATCTCTAAAACAATAAAACAACTTAAAACAACTTTCCTGTCCCCTGAACATATGTTTTACATTGCTTGATCCCATTGGGTGCAACCTTTCCATTGTACTCATAATGTGTTTGCATTAGGAGTGTGTTAAATAAGCAGAAAAGAGCCCTTTTCTTCAACTGCTTCTGATCTTATACAGTGGTCAGAATCTGTCATCCAAAAGCTGATGAGTGGGGGGGGGGAATTAGTACAGATGCACAATCCATAAAAAAACATTAAAGAGCATAAGGGTTTTCATCACATGGACTTGTTTGACTGTTGAGGATTAATGTTTTGGTGGCAGATCAATTAAAGGACAATAACCAGAAACATTGGTTCTCACACTGAACGCATTCTCCTTCAATCTTTTTTAACAACAGGTGAGTGGAGTTGCCATGGGCACCAGAATGGGACCCAGCTATGCCAATCTCTTTGTTGGCTGGGTAGAAGAATGCTTATTCGCTTCCTACACTGGCTATGTCCCTGACCTCTACAAGCGATATATTGATGACTGCGTCGGTGCCGCCATATGCTCCGACGATCAGCTTAAGTGCTTCCTGCACCATTTCACCAACTTCCACCCGTCCCTCAAATATACGGTTAACATATATTCCACTACTCTTCCGATCTAGACATCAACTACCCCAGACTCTCCACTTCAGTTTATTGCAAACCCATGGATTCACACAGCTATCTCTTGTATAACTAATTTCACCCCAAACATACTAAAAACTCTCTCCCTTTTTCACAGTTCCTTCGGCTACAATGACTATGCAGGGACGACATTGACTTTGAGAACCAAGCCCTCAAAATGTACTCCCTTTTGATCAACAGAGGATACCCCAGCAATGTTATTGACGGGGCCCTTGTCCGAGCCAAAAACACCCCTCGGACCATCAACCGAATCAGGAACTCCTGCAGTAACAACCGCATTCCTTTGGTACCACCCTAACACACTTCCTATCCCCAGGACTGTAAACGACAACTTTTCCATCCTACACGATGATCCCTCCATTGGGGCCCTCTTTTCTGACCGCCCCATCATCTCATATCGCTGATCACCTAATCTGCGCAACCTTCTTGTTCACAGCTCCCTTGACCACCCTCAGCAACCATCCACACCAGCTACTTTCCCTTGCAACAGAGCTCACTGTATCACATGCAAGTACACATCCAACACCACACTCATTCAAGGCCCCTCAGGACAATTCTGGATCACCCAGATGGCATCTTGTACCTCCAGCAACCTTATTTACTGTATCTCTTGTAGTAAATACCCAGTTTCTCTCTACATTGGAGAAACATGAAGGAGACTTGGAGACCGCTTCAGAGAACATGTCAGGGCTGTGAAGATTAAAGATCTCTCCAAGCCCATTGTTTCTCATTTCACCTCTGATGGCCACGACCACTACAATCTCTCCATCTGTTTTCTCAAAAATGGTTTTCTAAACTCATACATTAGAAAGACTACCGAAACCAAACTTATCCTGCAGCTAGGATCACACCTCCCCCTTCTCTAAACGACAGACTGTTCTACTAAATTTTCTCCATTCATTGGTAGTTTCATTTCACACCTCTCAACACCTATTCTGACTTCACATCTCTTGATCGGCCTCTCTTTCTGTCCCCTGCTCCTCCCTCTCACCACTCCTCCCTCCCAGCCTTTGTTCTCCCACTATATTACCTTTGCCTACTGCCTTGTCTCTCTCACACCTGAAGAAGGCTCCACGGCTGAAACGTTTTCTCTCTTTTTTTCAGCATGGAATAAATCTATTACTTGATCCTTAACAACCGGAAACACTATCTTCGGTCTTTCCAGAGCTGTAAGTAGTCATTCCAAGTTTATTAACTTGTCTCTGTTTTGTATGTACTCTTCAATAGCCACTGATGTTATTTACAACAGCTATTTTTAAAAATAAATTTGCATTTTTTTGGACTTTTTAAAGAATTGGCACATTAGGTGGAGCGGTGGCTCTGTGGCTAAGGATCTGCAACTGTGCCTGGAAGGTTGCTGGTTTACATCCCACGGTCGGCAGAGGAGTCCTACTCCGTTGGGCTTCTGAACAAGGCCCTTAACCCCAACTGCTCCAGGGGTGCCGTATAAATGGCTGACCCTGCGCTCTGACCCCCAGCTTCACTCCCTGTCTGTGTGTTCATGGAGAGCAAGCTGAGGTATGCAAAATAGGAATTCCTAATGCAAGAAATTGTATATGGTCAATACAGTGATCATATCTTATTGGCAAATGGTAATCTCCAAGGAACACGTAATAGGTTTATTCCATGCTGAAAAAAGAAGAAAGAAAACACAATGTTTTGACCATGGAGCCTTCTTCAGTTATGATTTGATTTTTTACAATCATACCCACACAAACTTTGCAGTTTTTAAAAATCTTGCACACACAACCCAGATATGTTGACTTTTTTTAAATTTGGGGGTAAGTTTAAGAAACACATAGTTCTTTTCTAGTTTTGTTTACGTGGTGACTATCAGGAATCCTCAGTGAAAAGGTATGCAGATCCTGTGCAGATGCAGGAGCCAGTAGTTATTGAGACAGTCAAACAATCCAGAACGTCAGGTGAGGTCCAAGGTCGAGAGGCAAAAGGGAGTTCAGTAACCAGTAAGCGAGATTCAGAGTAAACGCAAGGTAGAGCTCTCAAAGAGAAGACTCAATACCGAGCAGCGGGAAGCGGGTTTGGATGGTTAAAAAAGTGCTGCAGAGCGTGTGCTGATGGATTAACACATGTTATTATTAACCCGCTGCTGGTACTGGTTAGTTCTTTTGTGAGTTGATCCCCGGTGGTTGTGACAGTGACAGAATGCTGTTTTGTGATTGATGCTATATCAAAATATAGGGCCCGTAAAATTAAGCACAGAAATAAAAACATTTAATGGACTTGTACATCTGTCGCACTCCTACACTATTAACATCCAGTGGGAGTTGAATTTCACTTATGTTTCCACTTCATTCAGCTGTGTTTCCTATTTTACAGATTGTTGCCAATGCCACATGTTAAAGAAGGACAGAGGTGTAGGAGGCCAGAAGTGTGGTCAAGGGTTGGAGGAGTAGGGAATGTGATCAAAGAATTTCTGAAGTTTTCTAAGATAGAAAAAAGAAATTAGGTGGCATGACAATATGTGGTCAACACTGTCAAACAGAGTCCTTGGAGAGGATTGCTCCAGCAACAGGAAATGGTTATCAGTGATTTCGCATGAAGATAGATAAAAAGTAAGAACCCAAGTGCTTAGGGCGCAGAAGGGGGTGAGTATTGGTAGGGATTCCAAACCAGATGACAGTACACAATCTATAGTCAATATTTCAAGTCAATGTGAGGGATGTAGTTTGGAAGGCGACACAGAGCTCAGAAGTTCATTAGAAGATACAGACGATGCACAGGCAGCACAGACAGTGGTGACATGTTAGAGGGAGACAAAATCTGTGTAGAATCAGAAAAAAGCCTGAAGAACACAGTGAATATTCCCAGGGGGCAAGCTCGTCTGGGACATCACCTCAGGATAAAAGGGGATTAAGAAAGATTATGTCTGTGCCTAAAACTTTCAAAGTATGTCTAAAGGCTGAACAATGGAGAAAATTACCACTTCTTAAAGGTACATCTAAACTAAGATAACCATGGACCCATATCTTATATAGCAAGTTCAGGAAGATAAATCCTTGCTGTCAATAGCCTTCAAATACCAATACATCAGGAAAGAGAATTCTAATGATTAAAGCAGTCTGTACTTTCAGTTCCTACCTTCAGTACCTTTTACATTACAGTTCCTGTAATGTAAAATACATAATGACAACAAGACACAAACCAATGGGCAATGATGACATCACAATTGATGTTGTAGGAGTAGGGCAAATACAACACAGTGAAAGGGAAACAAAATTTCGACAGGCACGCCAGCCTTATCGTTGAAAGATTGCCCGTGCCCTCACAAAAGGAATCAGCAATGTATACTACAGGCAGCTGAGCAGAACTCCGCTTGCTGAAATTGCAGCAGGCAATTTATCTAAGGCTCACAAGCAAGTATTAAACACTTCAGCATTTACTATTCGAATACCACACTATGTCAAAACACTGCCGCTTCTTAAGTTAATAAGTAAGGGTTTTTGAACACGCATTGTGTTGTTAATGCTTATATTAAAAAAGCATAAATTCAGATAATGTAATTTGGACTGAACAAAGTAGTCCAGCCCCTTTACAACACTACATACCACTGATTAAAGCTTAAAACTACAGAAGCAGGAGTAACAATAATGGCAACAACATGTTTGGAGTTCGGCATTTCATTTATTCTGCAGAAACATCGTACCGGAATGAACTGCCCGAGATAAAAGAGTAATTGCGGCTTCAGATCGTTTTTACAGAGCATTGCGTTGTTCTGTTCATGCTGACTACACGCTTTAAATTTGTCATTTACTGCAAGCGTTGCTTTTCCAGGTTTTTCTGAAATTCTTCGCATTTGAGCCAGCACTAAAATATTCGTTCCCGTCGCTGAATACATCGTGGAAACGGTATTTGCAACGGAATGCTGTCACACATGAAACCTCTTTGTTATTCGGTTCTGAAGTTTGAAAATGAAAATAAAACGGGGGTCACTTCATAGGCTTGAAAGAAGTCCAAGCAGCATAAAAACCCGCGTATTCTCACAAATTGCATTGTGCTGCACCTTTCTTCTGCTGCTTTTATAAATCAGCCTTAAACATTTGAATACATACAGGTACCTTACTGCTACTAATCACATTCACGTGTTTACAAAGCTTTTTTCTGTCCGTTATGTTCTTGCGAAGCAGTTTCTCCGTTTTCCTCGTACTGTGATTGTCAAGCGAACACAAGAAGACTGAAACAGTGTAAAGGCAGGTAAAAAAGACAGGGTAAAACGCCTAATTGTCGGGAGTGGGATTTGAACCCCTGCCTCTATTTGGAGAGCGAAACAAAGCTTAAAAGACACGAAACTGGGAATTTGCTGTTTTAAACTGCTTGACTATCCTGAAAAAATGTGTGCTGATTGCACCAGTCGTATGCGATTTTCCGTAACTTTAGAACAATTGATACGAATGGACGAACACAATTTGTGGCGTTAAGCATGACATGGAAAACGGTACCGGAGCATTCGGGTCCGGACTACCAGACTCAGAAACAGTTTTTACCCCCGCACTATCAAACTATTAAACTCCCAGCCTCTCTCACTCTCTCCTCACCTCTCACCTAGGATCTGAACCTCACAGTGCCTTCTTTCTTACCAAAAACCCAAACACACATTGAAAATCTACCTCTACCATACATGTCAAAAGCTCACTCCCCATCATTTCTATCCCTTTATTTCATTCTTTTGATGCATGTTTTTGCACATAACCTGTTACCTTTTTGTTGTTTTGCACACTGCCTGTTGTTGTTTTTTGCACATCGGCATTTGTCTCTTTCTTTTGTTATACAATTGTATTGTTGTTGTGTTTTTTTCTTTGTACTACTTATGTCCGAAAGCTAGCTAAATACCATTTCGTTATTCCATATACCTGCGTATGAGTATAATGACTATAAACTTGAACTTGAACTTTTAACTTGAATTTGAACTTGAACTTGACATAGTCTTGCAGGCAGTATATTATTTTATCGTTTACTCGTATAAAAAAACATGGTCTTCTCGTTCCTAAGTCAGATTTTTAGTGCTTTCGAACGTTACTTCCAACCTGGACTGACAGCTCACCCGATCTGTTTGTTTAAGCCAGCTCCTTAGAGCGCTCGGCCGTGTTACTCTCAACAGCGGCTCTTCAGCTCTTGTTGTTTGACCTAGTGGTTTTATAACGCGTGGAAACGACCGCAACTTCATTTTCTGAGATGCTTTCTCTTATGTGGTGAAATCTCGACCTCTTTGGCATCTCTGGCTATAGTTTTTCCTGTAGAGCACCTCATAAATGTTGCTTATAGTGCCCTTGAAGTCATTTTATTTTTACAGGAAGACGCATTCTCTCCCGATCTCTCCTGTTTTAGAAATGCTTCATAAGGCATGTTTGATTCAATGGACAAACAGTATACTAATTGTACAATGCAGATCTATGCGGCATTTGTACTGGATTTGACTGGGATTCTGAAATACTTCTTGAAAAGGTATTCAGATTTTCTTGAACCTATAATAAAAACACAGACCCGAATCTCCCTAGCTTCCAGTCTCTTGCTGTCCTTAAACTCGGACGTGATGTTCTGCAGACGTGCAGTGTCCCTTTACTCTCGTTGTTTTCAAAACGACCTCCGTTGTCGGGCGCAGTTAAAGTGGAACTGGCCTGACCGCACAGGAAAGTACAGAATGATAAAATGTTTCTACGGCTCAAAATGTCCCTTTAGACCCTCGTCATGTCTCTGTGAGGAACGGGTAGGTAGAGAGGTTTAACAGATGCTCACGATGTTTCACACGGGGTGTTACCTGTTGTAGTGTTTCAAAAGATGTGTTAGCGGACCACAGATTATCTTGAAAAGATTTGGGTTTGCACTGGCTGGGATTCAAACCTGACTCAATTATTTGGAAGGCGCCTGTACCACCAACGCACTTCCGAGAAGCACCTACAAATTATCACAATCCTCTCTCTCACCTACAAAGTTATGGAGACACAGACGTCCAATGAAAGCTCAAGGCTCAAATCCTTTGTTGTGATATCATTTTAATTAATATTAGCTTTGATAAGGTGTCATTTTTGCCACTTAAAGGTAAAGTCTGCTCCTTTTCTCCTGGTATAGAAAGAACGTGTTCCATCTTTGTTTAAAAACACCACTAAAAGTAAATTATTCAGCTCTACCGCCTGTGAGCATTGACAAGACATCTCAAAAGGACATATTAAATAAGAACACGATCCTTCCTGTTACCATTCCTGTGGTTGGGGCGTTGTTTCACCCTTTTGCGTTAAATCATCAGTACTGCTGCTTTTCTATGGATAGTTTAATCAAGAGCACTTAAAAGATGCAAAAAGCTTTCAAATAAAATAGAATTGAAAGACAGTCGAGTAAGGAGGTAGAAAAAAAGCACTCCCCCGTCTGGGAATCAACCACCGTCGCCCATGTAACTGGATACAAAAATAACAGATTAATTTGTGCCCAGTCTCTTTAAGCTTCGATGCGATTATTTTTCCTTCCTTATTTCTTCATTCCTATGAATTTACTCTGTTGTAGAAGAAACGCGAAAGTGGGAAACTGCAGGCATTCTTCGTGAGTGGTGTGATCAGTGAGCATTTGCACATCTCTAAGTCTGTTCCATAAACTTTAGCATCGGGGATGTAGCTCAGTGGTAGAGCGCATGCTTTGCATGTATGAGGTCTCGGGTTCAATCCCTGGTATCTCCAGGTGCTTTTATATTAGAGTACTCGCATCGCAATCTTCTGTTGAGTGAGAACTCTTTGCTCGGGTTCAGAGAGAGCCAGGTTTACACAATTAAATGCAGTTTACACAATTAAACTCGACGTGCTGCAGGGTTGCGCTGCTATTTTAAATGTACCTCTTTTAGTTCTGTTAAATCCTAAATTATTTGAACTAATATTTTAGTTCAAAGTCAGGAAATCCAGAGATTGCTTCACACTTGTCGTGGCTGTTGCAGAAAACACCTGTTGAATCTCACCCGGGATTTCTTGATTTATCATTCAGCGAGCGAATCCTCCTTCTGAACTCAGCACTAAACTGAAAGCTTCACGAACTCCTCACTCCGTGTCCTGTACTGCTCTCGTGTAGATGTGAAGCACAGCCGTAAACACACCTTGAACTTTTTCCGTTTGTTAAGGAAAATGCAAAAGAGCATGACAAGTATTGATCGTATAAAATATCCATGGCACAACTCGAGAAAGTACTGAAGGACTACACATCGACTTTTGATGATTACAAGAGATTCAAGAAACACAATCGTCCGCACCTGGGTTTGGATCCTGAACGCTAGAGTTAAAAGAACATAAGCGACGGATATGACCTATAAACTCTTTTAATTGTCTTATAGTTTATGAAATAAAACAATTTCTAAATGAATTCTAACTGTTGATAGACGATTTATTGAATTTTAACAAAATCACAATTACAACCTTTTTCGGTTAAACTGTTATTCACATGCTCTAACGTAAATAAACGTTAGTGTCTTCCGGTGTGTGAGTCAATTTCTCCAAAAAAATATTTGTTAGTCTGGCGGGAGGCTGTGCAAGGTGTTAAGAAATAGAATTTCTAAAAGACAGGCTCCCTAAGCTTAACATCAAGGCTGTTTTCTCTACAGAAATGCTCTTTAAATTTCAGCACTGTTGCAACTCCCTTTATAAAGGGTGTGCACACGTATACAACCAAGGCATTGAAAGTTTTTTTTTTAATTATTGTTCCAAAAAATGTTCCATTTGTTTTCTTTTTAATGTTGTTGATTAAAAGATTTTATTAAATGTGAAAAAAATCTGAATGTGAAAAAAGGTCAAAATGCTATTGAAAAAAATCAGTAATGTGAGGAAAGATGGACTGTGGGAGCCCCTTAACTACCCATGTCATGCTGTATTTCTCACTCATTCTACTGGGAATGGTACACGTGACTTGCGAGGATCCCGACAGTGTTGACTTTCTTTCAGAGCCCGGATAGCTCAGTCGGTAGAGCATCAGACTTTTAATCTGAGGGCCCAGGGTTCAAGTCCCTGTTCGGGCGGATGTGCTGTTCTTAAGTCTATTGTGAATGTCATTCTAAATAGTCTTTTATCTTTCACTCTTCTAGCTGTACTGTGGTTATTTTAAATGTCCATTACTTGTATTTACAGTAGTGTATTTAGTGTTTCATTTCACAAACCGAAAATGTTCAAGTAGATCTTGTCACTCTACTCCACATCATTATCTAAATTAAACCACAGTAGAGTACAGGACACGCAGTGAGAGGCTCACACAGTGAGTACTCTTGAATACGACAAGAGGAAAGGCACACTGCACATCTGCAGAACATCACGTCCGAGTTTACAGTGACAGCAGAGGTTGGAAGCGAAGTAGTTTTTTATTACTCGCTCGCTGAACGATCTCTCAAGAAACCTCGGTTGAGATTTAACGGGTGTCTAATAATCACGTTCAAAAAGGTGACGATGTTTTTTTTTTAACTAGCCTTAATGGCATCGTGGTGTGAGTAGATCTTAAAGCAGCTGCAGACAGAGTACCCGTAATGGCAACACGTTTCTGCTTTGAGTTCGGCTTTTCTTATTTCTTCTGCAGAACCAGTGGTATCGGAATATACTGATCCGCATAAGAAGCGCTTTCGGGTTCTGATCATTTTTATTGAGCGCTGCTCTAAACTTTACATTTGCTCGGGCTAGTTTTCCCCATGAAAAAAAGACATATCCCTAATTACATGATTTCACTTTTTTTCTTATCAACGAGTAGAAAGAAATAAAATATATACTTCATTATAAGTACCACAGGCAAGATGCCGTTGCGTTCAGGTCGCAGTTACCCCTGGAGACGTTTGTTAAAATCTCACTTCTAATAAAGAGGTCTTTCTCGTTAGAGTAGGATCGATAGAAGCCTTAAGCGGGGGAAAAAATCACAACATCTCGCATTTCACGTGTTTAATGTTAACTGTCTCAGTGGTTGCTTTGGTGATTGATGGCTCTTCTCCCTCGCAGGGTGACGGCAAACGTCTTCAGGGAGGGAGTCTCCCACGCACGGCTTGTCTTTATCAAGAGCTGAGACAACAGAAACAGACTTCCACCTGACATTAATTACTTCTTGAGCGTTTATGACCGTCTTTAAAAGTTGAGAGCAGGTGAAAAAGTCTTTGGAAATGAGGAAATGACTGCCGACAGTAAACAGAGCTGACGCTCAGCTGCAGACAAGCGCTCCTCGTTAGTACAGTATAGTGCTGAGTACCCCCGCTTGTTGCGCGGGAGACTGGGGTACGTTTCTGTGACAGGGCGCTGGTTTAATTTTTTAACAACCTGACTTCACTTAAAAAGTGTGTACTGTGTACTACGTTTCGGACTAGTTAGTGCGGTAGAACATGGAGATCATCTCCAGCTTTGAGCTCAACTGCAACAAGAAGTCATGCTAAATGTAGTTTAGTGAGTAGACATCGCGAGATAACAGAACGAGAGTAGAAAGCAGGAATATAAGGTGTAAGGGCATGATCTGTGTAGTTAACAAAATAGTTAAAATAATATTAAAACGTCTCTTTATTAAGATACACAACATTTATGGCGACGAGAGATGAGTGCTTGACGGACTCAAAGCGAGCAGAACACTGCAGATTTTAGTTCTCTTGCTGGTAGAAACGAACTTTTGAATTTTCTGACTGTTCGTTTAGCTTGCCCATTGGAAGATATGGCAGCCGCGCCGAGAAGCTTTGCTTATGCCCGGCTTTTTTCACCGCTTCTACTGAACCTCGTAGCTCCGGATTTGTATACGGAATACAAGATATGGATGGAGTCGTACAGATATTTTTAAATAGCCGGTGGATCTACAGAAGCTCAGGATGCCGTGAGACGTGCTACATTACTGCACTGTATCGGGGCTCCCGTGCAGCGGATTTTCGCCAATCTCCCTGGAGAAAAAGGTACATATGAACAGACTGTAGCTGCCTTAGACGCTTACTTTACACCGCGGAGAAATGTGGTTTTGGAACGGCATAAATTTAGGCAGAGAACTTAGTCTCAGGACGAATCTGTTGATGCTTTTGTGACTGCACTAAGAGAATTGGCTAAATCTTGTGACTTTGGAGTATTGGAAACTGACATGTTAAGAGATCAACTTGTGGAAAAATGTGCACATAAGAGACTATAAATTGCTGCAGGAGGAAGGGCTGACTTTAAAAAGAGCTCTTACAGTCGCTAGAATTCATGAAGCAGCTCAAGCAGAATCAAGAATGCTTTCTGACCACAGTGACAAAGTGACACTGAACGGGGCGCTCGCTCAAACTTTACAAACAAAAGCCGAGCAGCAGGACACAGTCATGCTAGAGAAATAGAAGAACAGGGGACGGCTGACATTACATGTTACAGGTGCGGACTAACAACGCACAAAGCAGATGAATGCGGAGCGTGAACAGCAAAATGTCTACACTGCAAGAAAACAGGACATTGTGCACATGTCTGCAGAACATCACGTCCGAGTTTAAGGACAAGTATACCTTTTATTGTTGTTGCTGCATCCAGGCGATGTAAACCAGATTCAGAAAAAAATAATTTGAACAACCTTATTCCCATGCTTACTCAAAGGCGCGTTGGCCAAGTGGTAAGGCGTTGGCCTTGTAAACTGAAGAGCGTGGGTTCAAGCCCCACCTGTGCCTGTTTCATTTGTCACCACTTTCCTTTAGTTTCAAAGTCTTAAAAAAACTTGCAATGTAGGGATCTCAATAGTAAGAGAGCATAACTGTCGCCAGTGATTAGTATTCGTGCATATCCTGCCTTGTTTTTTAGTCGACAAAGCTTATCTCTCTTCACACCCATCTTCTGAATGATCACCTCAGCATTGGGAAGGAACGTGCGCTTGGTACAGCCCCAGACTCCATGGTCTGATCACAAACAGATCTGGTGAGCTGTCAGTCCAGGTTGGAAGTAACGTTCGAAAGCACTAAAAATCTGACTTAGGAACAAGAAGACCATGTTTTTTTATACGAGTAAACGATAAAATAATATACTGCCTGCAAGACTATGTCAAGTTCAAGTTCAAATTCAAGTTAAAAGTTCAAGTTTATTGTCATTATACTCATACGCAGGTATATGGAATAACGAAATGGTATTTAGCTAGCTCTCGGACATAAGTAGTACAAAGAAAAAAACACAACAACAATACAATTGTATAACAAAAGAAAGAGACAACAGCCGATGTGCAAAAAACAACAACAGGCAGTGTGCAAAACAACAAAAAGGTAACAGGTTATGTGCAAAAACATGCATCAAAAGAATGAAATAAAGGGATAGAAATGATGGGGAGTGAGCTTTTGACATGTATGGTAGAGGTAGATTTTCAATGTGTGTTTGGGTTTTTGGTAAGAAAGAAGGCACTGTGAGGCTCAGATCATAGGTGAGAGGTGAGGTGAGAGTGAGAGAGGCTGGGAGTTTGATAGTTTGATAGTGCGGGGGTAAAAACTGTTTCTGAGTCTGGTAGTCCGGACCCGAATGCTCTGGTACCGTTTTCCATGTCATGCTAAACGCCATAAATTGTGTTTGTCCAGTCATATCAATCGTTCTAAAGTTACGGAAAATCGGATGCGACTGGTACAATCAGCACACATTTTTCAGGCTAGCCAAGCGGTTTAAAACAGCAAATTCACAGCTTCATGTCTTTTAAGCTTTGTGTTTCGCTCTCCAAATAGAGGCACGGGTTCAAATCCCACTCCCGACAGTCAGGCGTTTTACCCTGACTTTTTTATCTCTTTACACTGTTTCAGTGTTGTTGTGCTCGCTCACAATCACAGTACGAGGAAAATGGAGAAACTGCTTAGCAAAAACATAACGGACAGAAAAAAGCTTCGTAAACACGTGAATGTGATTAGCAGCAGTAAGGTATGCATTCAAATGTTTAAGGCTGATTTAAAAAAGCAGCAGAAGAAAGGTGCAGCACAATGCAACACAATTTGTGAGAATTCGCGGGTTTTTATGCTGCTTGGACTTCTTTCAAGCCTATGAGGTGACCCCCGTTTTATTTTCATTTTCAAACTTCAGAACCGAAAAACAAAGAGGTTTCATGTGTGACAGCATTCCGTTGCAAATACCGTTTCCACGATGTATTCAGCGATGGGAATGAAATATTTTAGTGCTGGCTCTGCTTTAAAAAAAAACACTATTGTTCCAACCCCCAAAAAGACAAAAGTGGCATGCCTGAATAATTACCGCCCAGTAGCATTAACATCTGTGGTGATAAAATGCCTGGAGAAGCTGGTGTTGTCACACATCAACTCCTCCATCACAGAGTCCCTGGACCCCCTGCAGTTCGCCTACCAGAGCAACAGATCAGTGGATGATGCTGTCTCCCTGGCTCTGCATACAGCCTTGGAACACCTGGACACTAAGAACTCGTATGTGAGAATGCTGTTTTTGGACTACAGTGCAGCATTCAATTCCATCATACCCAGTCAACTGGTGACAAAGCTCAGGGGATTAGGTCTGTGCAACTCTGTCTGCAACTGGCTGCTGGACTTTCTTATCGAGAGATCACAGGTGGTGCGGATAGGCAATAAAACATCAACACCACTCACCCTGAGCACTGGAACCCCACAAGGCTGCTGTCTGAGTCCAAGGTTGTACTCCCTATTTACTCACGACTGCACAGCAAGACACAGCAACAACCACATCATTAAGTTTGCCGATGACACCACTATAATAGGACTGATCAGTGATGATGACGAGTCCACTTACAGGGATGAAGTTGTACAGCTGCTTCGGTGGTGTCATAGCAATAACCTGGACTTGAACATAAAGAAAACGAAAGAGCTAATAGTGGACTTTCGGAGACACAGGCCACACACTCACAGCCCACTCAGTATTGATGGAACGGAAGTGGAAACAGTCACCAGCTTTAGGTTTTTGGGAATTCACATCTCTAAAGATTTAACCTGGACTGTGAACACTGACTCTATCATGAAGAAGGCTCAGCAGCTCCTTTATTTCTTGAGGTGCCTCAAGCGATGGGGGATGCCAATACATGTGTTGGTGAACTTCTACCGCTGCACTATCGAGAGCGTCCTCACCAACGGGATCACCGTGTGGTATGGCAACACCTCTTCGCGAGAAAGAAAGGCACTGCAGAGAATGGCCCAGAAGATCATCGGCTGCGGTCTCACCAAGATTAAACAGCTCTATGAGGACCGCTGCCGTGGTAGAATTCTGGCCATCACAGAGGACAGTCACCACCCCGGGCATGAGCTCTTCACCCCACTGCCCTCAGGCAAGAGATATAAGAGCATACGGACACTTACCACTAGATTCTTCAATAGCTTTTATCCACAAGCAGTGAGACTGGCGAACACATTTAGCCATCCCCCTCGGACCACACCTACACCATCACCATCTACCTCATTTTAATTTATTTATTGTACGTCTCCAGTCATTGTTTACACGTCTGTATTGTTTATATTCAAACTGTCTGCATGTTTACTTGCACATTGTCTATTGTTTGTTTGTACATTGTCTTGATGCACTGTTTGCACTTTGTTTTGTTTTTTTTACACTTGTTTTACAATCGAGAGACTTTCTGTAAGTAAGAATTCCATTGTACCAGCACCGGTTACATATGGCAATAAAGTTCAAGTCAAGTCAAATGCGAGGAATTTCAGAAAAATCTGGAAAAGCAACGCTTGCAGTAAATTACAAATTTAAAGCGTGTAGTCAGCATGAACAGAACAATGCAATGCTCTGGAAAATATGATCTGAAGCTGCAATTACTCTTTTATCTCGGGCAGTTCATTCCGATACGATGTTTCCGCAGAATAAATGAAATGCCGAACTCCAAACATGTTCTTGCCATTATTATTACTCCTGCTACTGTAGTTTTAAGCTTTAATCAGTGGGTATGTAATGTTGTAAAGGGGCTGGACTACTTTGTTCCGTCAAAATTCCATTATGTGAATTTATGCTTTTTTAATATAAGCATTAACAATACAATGCGTGCTCAAAAACCGTTACTTATTAGCTTAAGAAGCGGCAGTGTTTTGACAAAGTGCAGTATTCAAACAGTAAATGCTGAAGTGTTTAATACTTGATTGAGAGCAGATCTCCCTCGATTTAGACAAACTTTTGTTCGGCCGATGATTTCAGATCAAAATCTGAATCAAGTGGAAAGAAAGCTGAATTACGCTGGGTACTGGGTATCACTGTTACACCATCAGGTCATGCTAGGAGGATTTGGGGGATCAAACTGACACAGAGGGACCCAATGTGGGGACTGAACCCACAGTTCTGAGATTAAGAGATTCATGCTCTATCAACTGCACCTATAACTCTTGTGCTACAGCAGTAATGTTTCTGGGTGTGGATGAACATGACATAATAGGCTGACAGCAGGAACACGTGGCCCACAGGCAGTGACAGTATCGCTATCACATTTGGCTGCAGTATATTGTGTTGAGAGCAGCAATAACTTTCCTGCAGAGATGGGAGTGCCTTTCATACAGCTCTTTCAATCGGACAGAGTAACAGGAACCGACCTAAAGTTTCGGCTGTGGATCCATCTCCGCATGGGGTAAAGAGACAGTAAAATAGCAATGAAGAAACAGAAAGAATTGTGCTCGCTGCAAAGTAGGAAAGAGGTGGTCAGATACATAAAACAGCTTGGTGATAATTTGCAGCGACAGTTTTATGTTATTTAGTACACGGATTTCTCTTCATGTTCCTTAAGATGTGTAATTTGTATGTTGGTTGTATGAGAACAGTTTCTTCTCAAGTCCTGTCAATTGACAGTGGAGAGCTAGCTGGTGCACATCTTCAAGAAGACTCTCTTTAAGGCAATTACAAGTTTCTCAAACAAATCTGTGTCATATTTTTAAAATAATTTAGCTAATGAGCAATGAGAGTATAAATTAATTCTCCCAATCTCCATACAAAGATAAAACTCCATGTGTGAGTCTAAGTTTCTTTGAGGCTACTGATGTACGTCATTATTGGACATTCCCAGTGATATTGACTAAGGAGCTCAATTTTTACATGTTGTAGTTCAACATGTGCAAAACATTCGTATCCCCTGCAAATATCGGCAAGGTCAGTGATATTCTCAACAATGCGTGACATTGCAATTCGTGCCATAATTTTTCCCAATGTATTCTGACATGCCAAGATCAGAGGGTCATATTTAAAAAACTGGTGCATTAAAATTGTTTGTACTTCAGGATTTTGATAGTCTGTTACATTGTCTTTCACACATCAGTGTCAGAACTGTGAGACATTTTCATAATCAGGGGGGAGGCCGTAGAAATAAGCAGAAAGTGCAATCACTTTTTCCCAGTGTAAGTCCGTGTTATGGTGAGTTTTTAAAATTGGTTTGCGATTTTCTGAAATATATTCCATACAAAAATATAGTTTGGACAGTCGCTATTTGGATATTCCCTTTCAGTGAAGATGTCTACAGTTTTCCAGCCGGATTAGTACTGATCGAAGAGAGCCATCTACAGGCGAAAGGCGACATAACATCACAGCAGCAGCATTTAAGGTGGAACGAAAAACACGCATAAGAAGCTGGCGAATAAGAAGCCAACTTCAGCCTCGTAGCAGACCCTGGGAGGCACGCTCAAAATAATCATCTTTCCCAGTACTTCAGAGTCTTATTTAGATCGCTTCACTGCAATTTTATTTGATTGATTGGAGATGTGAAGCCATCGAGCCTGAACTGCGCTTCACATTGAAATTGAAGCCATTTCTCATGTTCTCTCAGTGTCGAGGAAGCAATTGAGTGTAAAGGAGGCGACTTGAAAATGAAACGTGTAATCACCTTACAGAGGGTCTTCACGACGGGGTGCGTCAGCTAGTTCTCCATTATTTTCAATTTACTGGACTTCTGAAGAAACCTATCTACAACGAAAATACAAACTGCACAGTTCAAGGCACATGAAGAGAAATCAGTGTGCCGATTGACTCAAAAATGTCGCTACAAACAATCTACCAGGCTGATTTACTTGTCCGACCACCTCCCTCCGTCCCCCTTTGCTGTTAGCACAATTCTTTCAGTTTCTTTTCTTGTATTCTCCTTGCTATTTCAGTGTTCCCCATGTATAGATGGATCCACAACCGAAACCGTTTTCACCCTGTGTTTCTGCACCGTCAGTCTGTATGAGGAGCACACTTTGCACAGCTCCAGTGGCGCAATCGGTCAGCGCGCGGTACTTATACAGCAGTGCACAGCGAAGTTATGCCAAGGTTGTGAGTTCGAGCCTCACCTGGAGCAGTGTCTTTAGCTACTGAAAGCAACTGTCAAGTTTAGATATTATTAGGTATCTGATGGAGATAAATTAACATCAAACGAAGAAGTAAAGGTTTACTTCGAGTCACAATCAAATAAGGCTCCACAGCTGAAACATTGTGTTTCCTTCTCTTTTCAGCATGGAATAAACCTTGACTTTTTCCTTTGAAGCCCATGCATTCTGACGCAGCTCCCTACTTAAATTACCATCAGCTGTGTACCTCCAGCTGACCTGTACACAAACATATGAGAGAGGTCTACTGAGACGAGAGGAGCACTGAAGACTTGAAAAAGCTCTCGAATTAGACTCTGTGTTTTTGTTGTTCCCTAGATTTGTTTTTAATGTTCTTTTTCTTTTGAAGTTGTTGCATTTGTTTTTTTTTTGTAGTTGTTAGACTACTACAGGGATTTACCTGGGTTCCTGGAAGACTTCTTGTTTTGTGTTTGTTGTGTTTTCGGGTTAAAATTGTTTTTTTTCTATTTATAGGACCCCACGCATTACTATGGGAGTAGATAACTTTAGTTCTTACATTGTACCTGAAATTACCACATAAACTACTACTCTGTTTCCCTTTTTTTAAAAGGCACAAGTGAAGTTTGTTTTTCCTTGCTGCTGATTGGTAGCTACAATGGGTCAATTGCAATAAACCCTTATACAATAAACTCCACTGAAATTTGTCAGCAGCTCTGTACTAAACCTGTTCTCAATTGCAACAAACCTAAAATAACAGCTGCTGCCCGTTAGATGTTACTGCATTAGGAGTCTAGCTTAAACCACCTCTTCATAGGTTTTAAGCTACTCAGTAGCAGACTAAGCAGAACAATCGATCACATTAGAACTGTCTTGAATGTAATGGAAATAATGTACTCATTAAGTAACAAGCTTATGCACCACTTGCTTGAAAATTATTATTATATTTAACTAAAATTGCTTTCCAGACACCACAAATATTCACAATGAATGTTATCATTACACGTATTTACTAATAAAAGTGTTATTTATTAATTATTATGTATATCTTCCATGTATATTTTTATTAGTAGCTGTATTACAAGTAATGCATATACAGTCTTTATTATAGTTAGTTTTCAGTTATCCTGGGGAGGGAAGAGAATGGAAATTAAGGAAATAAAAATTTAAAGGGCTTTTAAGTCTTCAATGTGTTCTGTCATAGCTGTGTGTTGTCACATCTGGGTGTTAGTTTAGTATATTTGTTGTATTATTTATTGTGATTTAACACTACACTTGTGTTTCTCAGGAGAAAGCAGTAAGATTTTGTTTTATTTGAGGGTACAGAAAATTGTATTGTACGCCCAAATGTAAGGTTACGTTAAGAAAACATTGTTGTTACCTTTTGCAACGTTATTTATTTAAGACGGTTCTTCAGAATAGTGTCCCTTACGTATCTGTGACTGTGGTCCAACAATAACGGTGCTGAAATAGCCGGAATGTGTGGGAAGAAGATGGAGATGGAACAGGAGGCTTATTCAGTCGATAGAAAGGTTGTGTAGGACTGAACACACTACGGTTATGGTACTGGGTTTAAGAGCATTACGATCCTACAGTCTCCTGATCCGTAATCAGATGCGTTATCCAATGTACCACTGGCCCTTGTACCGCATTCCTCAAGTGCACCACTGTGAGCTTGCGCCGCTACAATAATACATCGCCCCAGTCCAAATTTTCTAAAATTAAATGAACACTTCCATTAAATTTAATGTAGAAGGATGTTGCTTTCCATAATGATAAACTGTGTGGCAAGACAGGCACCACTGAGACTCAACCCCAGGATCTCCTGTTTACTAGGCAGGCACTCTAACCAACTAAGCCACAGCATTCTCACATCCTAGTGTTAATTCTGCATCAGCAGGGTCAGCTTGTCAGCACGCCTGTCTCCATTTGGTGGTTTGAGCTGACGTTGCCATGACGTTGCCATTAAATGCGACCGAGAATACTCCAACCGGCGCGCCGCTACGCCTGCCGTCGGAGAACTAAGCCATGGCACTGGCATCAGATATCCCTTTTACAGCCACTTGGACACATCTCAATTGCTCTGAGACACCTGCATTCAGTGTGCGCTGAGCCTGCTCGCTGAGCAAGTGACGAGAAATGGCTTATGTCCAAGGAGTTCAATATGCTTTTTATGTTCAATGGGGTGTCCACTACAGCTAACACTGAAGCGCAGCACAGGCTCTGTGGTTTGACATCTCACAAGGTAAATGTTGAAATTGTAGGTGGAAGAGGAAAATTACCCTTGAGTATGGGGAAAGAGGCAACTCATGTCCGGAGGGGGCTGAAGTGTGTATGGAGGTGGCCAAGTGGTTAAGGCAATCTCCTCTTAATACATGATACTCTGCACAAGTAGGTTTGAACCCCATTCTCCTCGAGGAAGGGCTTTGACACATTTTGACCTTTTTAAACTTGGTGTGCTTTCGTTTTGTTTCTTCGCTCCTGTATTACAGCAGTAATATTTCTATAGGTGTATTATCATGGTAGGCTGACAGCAGGAACACGTGGCCCACAAGCAGTGACAATATCAGAGGTGTCTGCAGTGTGTTGGTTTGTAAGCAACGATAAAATAACTTGACATGGAAGCAGGTGTGCCTGCATTAATACAGCTCCATCGAGAGGAAAAAGTAACACAAGAACCGACATAAATTCAACAGCACGTTTCTGCAGCTGAAAACAGAACATACTCCACGTGATGATTGAGCTCACAACCTCGGTATAACTCCACTATAAAAGCACCACAACCTGACCAATTGCGCTACTGGAGCAGCACAGCACAGTAGCACATTTTCCTCAGTGTACTCAAACAGTGCTTCTTCCCTAGCCTACCAGCTTCAAGACTTTTTTAAATTGATCAAAGATTCATTGGAAAAGGTTTGTTGATGGGTCAGGTGGGAATCACACCCAGATTCACTGCTTGCAAGGCAGCTATGTTCATCATTATACCCAGGACTGGCGCCAGGGGAATGATCTGTAGGGGGGGGGGGGGTCTGAAATCCTGAGGGGGGTAGTGATATTTCGGTTTAAATGGAGCCATTGCAACCATCCAAGTGAATTCTCGCAAGCATGCCACTGATTAGTATTTCATGTTAGAAGATAACGACAAGCAATCTGGTATTTAGTGATGAAGAACAGTTCCACGTTCATCAGAACTCACGTGATTATTTTTGCCTGGAGCATCAACCATATGTGTTCATTTTTGCAACAACATCAACGGTAACGAGGTTCTGAATCATTAAGAAATCATTGTAAAACCAACAGAAAGTAGAAACTTCTATAACTACAGTCCTAGTTATATAACGATTGTAAGTATAAGGATAAACTACTGCAAGGCATTGGTCCACCTGAGCAAATAAGGTCATAATAATGTTGACACCCCAAAACATAGACACTATGTAACGTGCTGTTCCTGGACAGATAGCCCTCCTGCACATTAAACAGTCTGATGTAGTAACTGTGAATTCGGGGTTAGTGTAGTTATCTGACCATTGACAATTTATCCAAAACTGAGGGGGGTGGGACTGTTCAGTTGAGGGGGCGATTTTGGCATGCCAGTAACATTTTGACAAAACGTCCAAGAGTTACGAAAACACTTACTTTGTGTATAAAGTACATTGTGTACACACTGTAAGTTCAGAACGCGAGAAATACTGCTCAATATGGGATCCTGTCCAGGAATATCAGGGCTGTAAGGGGGTCAGATCTATAGATGTAGTAAACACATTAGTGGAGACAGTGTGTCTGCCCTCTGTGTGAGAGCCAGACAGGAAAAATAATCTGTGGTCTGGGAAGAAGAGACCCTCGTTGGAAGAGCGGTGCTTCTCACAGGAGAGAATGAAAAAAAATATTTTTCTCCTTGGGGGAATTAAAAGCACTTATGGGGAGTGGTGTGATGGTAGTGCATCTGATACCACATCAAAAGGTTGTGTGTTCAAATCATGTTGAGATCGGATGATGTATGTTCAGGTTCAGCTGGTGCCGAACCCAGGAATTAGACCATGCCGTTTGGTTTTATCTGTACACCACATAGATAATCTAAATGAAATAACAGAGCAGTACAGGACACGCATTCAGGAAATTACACAGCAAGTCATTTTGAACATGACAAGAGAAAAGGCACACTGCACATCCGTGAAACATCACGTCCGACTTTAGAGACAGTTACATCACAGAATGGAAGTTTCAGGCCCCTTTTTCATTACAGGTTCAAACTAACCTGAAAGTTACAGAGTTTTAGGTCACTTTTGTATTAAAATGTGTCTGAAGCCTATAAATATAATTTGCCCTTTTTTAAATTGTGGATGAAATCCAATCCCATGTACCAAGACCTTACAGTATATTCATGTTAATTAAAATGACTAATGCTATTGGACATTAGCTGGTGCTTTTTGTAACGATTTGCTATTTCATGCTGGAAAGAAGGAAACCTGACCAACGTTTGCTTTCAGGTGCGGTTCATTCACATAATGGACTTCTATTTCTGAGTAGCCTGATTTAAAAACACACGAACCCGGTAGAAGTCGAACCTCCAATCTCATGATGCAAAATCAGACGCGTTATCCATGAAACCACTGGCCAATCATGTAACTGAATTGCACCATGGTGAGTTCAGCACTGCAACTAGTAATTACTAGTAATAGTAATAATCCCATCCTAAATTTCTAAGTGAGAAACGTGTTTTCTACATTTTTATCAGTTTTAAAATATCATCTCTTTAATACAGACAAAGGGTTTGTGTTTCACTTTGAAATTCTGATTGATTTAGAATTCAAAGAAAAAGATGCTTTCTTCAACAACGCAGTGCAATTATGACATCTTTCACTCTACTTCTCTCTTGTAGTAAAGCAGACCTTGCAGTGTGAGCATTTACTCTAGTAAATTAGGTCATGTATCATGTTAAATCACTTCTTCAAAACAAAACATTCCTGGTGCACGTTTTCTCCATGAAAAAAATACATTTTTCCCTTACATGATTTCTCTTTTTTTTTCCATCAGAGTACAGAAAGAAGAAAAAAGGGAAAAGCAGTGTCGCAAAAAAACTCCATCGCCCTTGGGAGATGTCAAGCTCATCGGATATGAAAAGTGCCCAATAAAAGCAATTTCTTTTCATTTATCTTAGCGTCAGGGCTGCTATTGTGTGTAGAGGAGGCAACTTGCTCAGCCAGCAGACTCACCGCTTACTGAATACAGGTATGTTTTGAGTGTCATGCTGATCGTCTTATAAATGCAAAAAAAACTTTTAAAGCTGATAAAGTTTTCCATTGTAATTTGCATGTAGCTACAACGTCCCTGGAAGAGAGATTTTATCAGTTGCATGTAATCAGTATTTTTTACTTTTTGTTTAGTACTGGAAATATATATTTTTTTAATTTTTCTAAAGAAGATCTCAAGAAGTATTGCCAGGACCTTCCTTAAGCATTCAATAGCGATATTAATGGATCAGAAATGTAAGGTAAATTGGTGATCTGAGCCAAAATAGTCCTTACACGCCTCCTGGAACAGTGTTCATATTCATAGCAAGTTATATTCTTTTTCAACCCCAAACGTTGCTATTGCATTAAGCTTTGTGTGACCATTAGAGGTTTCGGTAGCTTCTGGAGAGCGCACTTTTCCAAACTGAAACCTATAAGAACATTATTCAAGACGCACCATGTCCCAGAATCATTCATCGGGACTAGGATTAATATCAATGGAAAGTACTTCAAAATAAAAGATTTAACTGAAATATTAAAAGAGTAGGAAAGCATTTAAAGTAGAAAAAAATCAGTTCAGATGATATTTAATTTTTTGAGAAATGGGCACATACATCAGCTCAGTGAGCAGTGCGAGGTGCTCTTCTGGAGATGATGTTAAATTAGTTAAAATCATGTGATAGTTAAAAAAGCTTAATACTTAGTTAAACAGCCAGCACAAATGGTTGCGTTTGTGATTATGTCACTTCTCTACTACAGCAGCGTCGGTAAAAGACCCTCTGAAAGCAGTAAGGCTCTGCACAGCTGAATTCGTTGCTATTTGGAGAAATCCACAAACTCGTGTTTTTCATGTGCTTTAAAAGACAGCCATACTCACCGACAAAATAAAGACACTGCTGCTGATTTTTTCCGAAGCACAGTTGACCTTTCTGAGCCAATTGATGAAGCTCACCCAATGAATACTATAGCAGAAGGTGGAGGAAAGTGCAACTTTGTAACTATCACAACCACAGGAACAACTGCAAGAAGTAGAATCAATTTCCCATCGAATGGTGGTGTTGTCTGAGGTACGCGATGTGAGCGTGTGCAGAGAATCCCACAATCTCTTCAAAACTTGGACAAAGTATTTCTGATGGAGCGCTGTGCGCAAAGATTGAATAAGCTTTGCTCCTGCCGATGATTCTGCGTGAAAAAGCACAGCATTCAAGTTTCACAGACAAATGCACCATGCCTACTGTAGCGGCGAGGCTTATTAATAAGAAAGAATTAAGTGTTCTGAGCCTTCCCAAATGAGGCCCCATTTCTGTGTTCATCTCTGTGGTGCAGCCACAGAGAAACTATTCATGCAGGCTGATTTAAGGTTCCTGATAAGGACAGCTCCCAAAGGGGATGCACTTAGCTAAGCCTGGCTATCATGATCAATGGTCATCCATTGGTGCCTATCTGTCTAGGGAGTGCCAGTTGGACATCTGGACTGCATTCCTAAGTGTCAGGAGTAAGTGACTCATATTTCACCTTGATCAACCAATCAGGGGCTGGTAGGGCCGAGTAACCCACGTGGGACTCTGATGCCCATGGAACTTTCAGCCAATCAACGAGCTGAAGTTCCTCCAGGTAAAAACAGGCAACACAGAGAGCCTGAGAGATTCAGTAAGATTCAGGGAGATTCAGTAAGATTCTGGAGAGGATTCTGTGGACTGTTCTAAAGGGAATTCAAAGGAGAATTCCAGGGCAGGACGGCCCAGGAGCAGAAGGCTCCCAAGGGCAGGACATTCTCGCAGCGTGCCTCCTGACCATCCTGAGACTCAGCTCGGACAACCACGGAACGGCCAGTGTGTCCGAGTGCCAGAACTTTCCTTTGTTCTAAGAGTCTAGAGTGGAGGTTGCCAGAGAGTAACCAGCAGCAGGCCTCGTAAACAGGTCGGAACTGTGGACAGCTGAATCACTATTCAGAACTAGCTCTTCATCAGGAACGAACCGGTCCTCTTCCTGACTTTCTGGGACCCACAGTCATCTTTTCTCCTGTGCACAAACTTTGCTAGTTAAAGCCAACAGTGAGCATCAGCAGTGCACCGTCACAAGCCGCACAGCACAGCCTGGCACCGAGCCAGAGAGCGCGGATTGGACAGCAACAGCCTGCAACTGTTTGTTTGTGCCCGCAGGAGATCTGAATCCCCAGAAATTGGATGAGTATTCAACTTCACTGCATTACAGCTCGAGAATTCCATTGTTATCCAAACCAGTTGATATCAATTTAATTCCTAAGAGTTATGTACTTGTTTTGAGTATCTAATGTAGAAGTTGTAACCAAGTTCACTTTACGAAACGGTCTTAATGAATGATATACTGAACGTATGTCCTCTTGATATGTGTAACACTTTGTAACTGATTGAATATATATCTTTTGTATTCTGATAACCCTCTCGATAAGATCTGTTAGGTTTACATGCATATTCTATGTATTAATAAATGTATCCTCGTGTATTAGCACCTGTGTGTGTGCGTTGTTTGAGTTATGTCGCATGGTTGGACTCTAAAGCCATCAAAAGAATCAACTTTGTGATTTACTGCTACAATAAATAATTGTCTCAGTAAATGCCCAAACCCTACAGAACTGGTGCCTTCAGAGAGCCACTACAGTTACATATTTGGCGTCCCTGAACGGCCAGTTTTTCTTACACTACAGAACCAATTTTAAAAACAATTGCGGCACACTACGATTCACACTGACTCAAAAGTGATCACGGCAGATGTTGTTCCCTGCATAATGCTGAAGGGACCAAAGAGCATTGCTGTTGGGAACACAAAATGAGGTTTTTTTATGCCTTGATGTTAAGCTGACAAAGACTATCTTGAAACACCTAGTTCAGTCTCTCGACAGACTGCCAAGCAAAGCTTTTACCCATTGACGTCGCAATAGAAGGAAGGTCTTAACCCACCAACACTTAGCAGTGGCAAGATTCAAACCTAACCCAGTGAAGAAAATGGAGCACAAACCCAGCACTTAGACCACCCAGCCACACTCCTTACACCTTACTCTCTTGAGAACGTCGGGTGGGTTCAGCTCTTGTTGTGCGACGCGTGGAAATGACTGCATCTTCATTTTCCGAGATGTTTCCTATCACATCTTTGTCAGCTCTGAATAAAGTGCTTCTTTGGAGCAGGCTTCAGACCTTTTATTTTATTTATAAAGGAGGGCCATTCAGAAACATGTAATTCCTGTTTTAGAAATGCTTTGGGCGGTGTGTTTTATATAATGCACAAACAGTATTCTGATTGTATACTGTAGACCTGTGTAGCAATCATACTGGACGTGACTGGGATTCTGAAATGTTTCTTGAAAAGGTATTCAGGGCTGCTTGAATCTATAATAAAAAAGTGACCCGAAACTTCCAACCTTCCAATCACTGATGTCGCTCTCCCTAAACCTGTACGGGATGTTTTGCTGATGTGCAGTGTGCCTTTACTCCTGTATTAAAAACGACCTCTGTTGTTGGGCGGAGTTGAAGGAGAACTTACTGCACAGAAAAAGTACGTAACGATAAAATATTTCTGCGCGTGAAACACATCAATCGTTCAGCATTTCTAAAATGTTTAATTGAATTGACAAAGAAATCCTCTCCTTAAACTTCGAAAAGGATTATCTGTTGAGCCAGCAGGCGTAACACTGCAGTTGCCCGTTTCTCACAGGTGGTTGAAGTTGTGGATAACATTTAGCAGGTTTGGCACCATGGCTTAGCTGGTTAAGACGCCTCACTAAAAACCAGGAGACCCTGGGTGTGAATCCCAGCGGTATCTATTCGTAGACAACAGGCCACTCATTGTCAATATTTATGGAGCTTAATTTAAAGACAACGGGAGAAGCATGAGTTACAGCTTTCTGTAGCTGTTTTATATAGCGATGTATCGGTTGGCTCTGTGGCGCAATGGAGAGCGCATTGGACTTCTAGGCTTTGATAGAATGAAGTCATTCAAAGGTTGTGGGTTCGAGTCCCACCAGAGTCATGTATCATTTTGATTCAACCTTTCAAAATCCTCTAGGGATCAGTGTTGATCAAGTCAAATAAAGGACTTCTTAAGAGTCCACAGTTGAAAATGAACCAGCAGCCACAAGAAAGAAATTAGCACTGGACTGTGATCACATTACTCCTGTCCTGGACTCCTTGCACTGGCTTCCTGTCAACTTCAAAATCCTCATGCTCACCTATAAGGCTCTCCATGGCTTGACACCACAGTACCTGTCTGGGTTATCGCCCTACTCCCCACCTCACAACCTTCGCTCTTCTAATTCTGGTCTCCTATCTGTCCCCCAGTCCATCTACACTCTATGGGTGACAGGGCCTTCTCCTGTTTTGTACCAAAGCTCTGGATCTTTATTCCCAAGGATATCAGAGAGTCACCTTCTCTAAACTCCTTCAAATCCAGACTCAAAACCCTCTTCTTTAGAAGAGCCTTTAATGAACTATTCTTTACCCCTCTGTTCCTACTGTATTTAATACCACCATCTATTGTCTCCTCTAACTGTGTATTCTCATCCTGCTTATCTTGTGTATTTTTTAACTTTATTGGTTTCATTCTGTAAAGCACTTTGAAAAGCCACCTTTAAAGGCACTATATAATGTATAGATTATTATTATTAATAATAATAATGAACAGCGCATTTAACACTGAGCACATGCGGTCCTTCTTTGCAAAGGATTGCAAAAGCTGGGAATTAGCCTTTCACTCGTGTTGTTGAAGACCGTATCCTGGCTTTGTTGCAGGAAATGTCTGGATGCCATCACCGGATCAAGGAGAGGATCAGGGTTTTGGGAAGTCTTTTTGATGCCTGACACTGTGTGTTTCCTGGTTGTAACGGGTGTCATTCTGGACCTAAACAACAGAGAACACCGTTGAAATAGCTGAACTGCCTAGCGGACACTTTGTCGCCTTCTTCTGACCTGTATTTAATGCGATTCTCTGAAAACTTGGCACGTTATATCTGTGCTACCTTTATGGAGGGCACACTCATAAGAATCATAGATTCGATCACAAGCATCTAAAAATGAGCCTGAGAAAATGACATCACGCTATGAGGCTGAATAGCACAAATTCTCCTGTTACTTCTGCAGCAAATGTGTGTTTTTTGCTTCTTATTTGGCAGCAGTGGGATTCCAACTCACACCCCCAAAGAGACTAGAGCTTTAATCTAGCTCTAAATTAAAAACTAGGTGACTTGTAATGGCTGGTAGGAGAGGAAAGGTATAAATGCTTCTTTTTTGGACAAAGTCTTTATCTTTTTTTTCACCAGTTGTTTTGATCAAATTATTGTAACGCAGTGCCATATTAAGGTATAATATGTACATGAACGTCATGTCTGAGTCGATGATGGCAGCTGAGTATCGCTGGAGGACAGTTCATCATGAGTGGGTAAGCCTGCATAATGAGGGAGAAGAGATCGGCCTCTCTGATGCAGTGTCCAGTGACACTAACCTTCTGTCCTACTGTTCTCTGCTAATGTAGATGGTGAATGTTTATTTAGGTGAATGTAAGGTTTCATTCTTGTAAAATATTTCCGAGCACTTTTTTTGTTGCTGAAAATTAATCCTGAGCATTTGAATGAATTCCGATATTGTCACCTAATTCCATACATTGTTTCATCAAACTAGAACATTTAGAGGAGGTCAATTGCATTTATGAATTGCATAGTGATAGTATTTCTTTCCATTTAAATACTTCAGTCAAAAATGTAGAGAAGGTGCTCCTGTTTTCACCATTATAAGAACTGTGATGCACCAGTAATATTTACTCTCATAAAAGTATTGTAATTGTATTGTTCTGTTCTGTAACAATCTTGAGTGACACAAACCTTCTGTTTTACTGCACTACACTTCTCCAGAGGCCAGTTCAGCACACAAGGATCCTCAGTCAAACAAACACTGCAATCGCTTGATAAACGCTATTTCTCATCCTTTCTCTTAGTGTCGGTGCTACTATTGTATGCAAAGGAGGCGACTTGACAATGAAGAGAGTCTTCATGAAGGTGTGTGTCGGCAAGCTGTCCACTGTCAATTGACTGGGCTTGTGAAGAAATCAATCTCATTCAACAACCATACAAATTGCACAGCTTAAGGCACATGAAGCGAAATCTGTGAGCTGATTGACACAAAACAATGTCACTTCACATTATCTGCAAAGTTGTTTTGCTTGTCTGACCACCTCTTCCTACTTTACAGTGAGCACATATATTTCAGTTCCTTTCTCCCATGTGGAGATGTATCCACTGCCAAAACTGCTGTCTGATTATTTAAATTATCTGTAAAACTGTTACATGACTTCATCTAATTGTAAATTTATAAGACGGTCTGTGAGACATTTGTGAGAGTAGCTGAATCCCAGGGCTGGTATGGAATCACACACAGGCGGGTCTTCTGTGTGATCTGAGTCCCACTGCTCAGAGCTACAGACTGGTCAAATGGTCACTATTGTAGACACGACCATCGGACCATAGGCTACAAATAATCAATATACCGATCATAGTGTCACTACTGTTGTTTATTACATAAATACTGTATATAAATAATAAGATAATTCCACACTCATAAAACATTTATAAACATTTTGGGAGGCTGACATACAGTAAAGAAAGTAATACTGAAGAGTTTGGAAGTCCTGGAAAGCGTTAATAGATCCTTCTTGCTTTCGACCTGGAACAGAGCCCACAACTGCCAGATCAGTGACCCCTGAGCCCAGTTCACAGAGAGGAGAACCAGGAGCTCTTCTATGTCTCTAAGAGGGCTGGGAGGAAAGATAAAAGGGGGAAATGTGACATGAGTCCAGGCTGTTCTGTCTGATATTGTTCATGTAGCAGCACTGATTGTCTGAATATCTTCTGGTTCTGGATTGTGAGGATAGAGAGCAGTACGGAGTTGAGATCCTGTCTGAGTGTGAGTCTGAGCTGTGAATCTCACTGAGAAGAGAATAATGATTTTTTATTGTGCCTGAGAATTTTCCTGAGAATTTTTTTCTTTTCCAAGTGGTGTTACATCCCCTTCAGATACTCTACACAGACTGCCAGAGAGAAGAGGATAGAGAGATGGACAGATAAGAGCACACACAGCAAGAGACACCGACGTCTTGATTTACTTTGAAGCAAGTGTTAATTTCTTTTCTGGAACAAGTTGTTTCTGAACTTCAAGAAATTCATACAACTTCTGAAAGATAAAATACAAATCTTGCTTCTCAGGACAGAAGAAATGCTTCCAAAAAATGCCAGTGATTTTTTCTCCTTTTAACGAAAAGTGGAGAAAAACAACAGCAGTGCAACTCCGTCGGCTTGATTTAGCTTAATACAAGTATTCACTTCCTTTTCTGTAGATTACAGCCTGCGAAAGATGAAATGAACTTCTTGGTTACTCTTAGTCAGTGCAGAAGAAATACTGCCAGCTGGCAGGAAAATGACAGTATTTTATTTTCTTTAACTACAAACATGTGAGTTGTGAAAAGCAACGGGAATGTGTCCCTGTGCAGCTGTTAAACAAAGGGCTGGTGGGTCAAACGTACTCAGGGACGTGCTTCAGATTGTGATGATGTAAACAAAATCTCCGCTAAAAATTGAAGGGATTTCTTCGCAAACCCTCTTGAATGTGGCAGGAAATCTTTGTGTTTTACTCGTGTGCAACTACAACAAGTAAACAAATAAGTACCTAAGTCAATGTCCAAGAAAACCATCTTCACGTGTGGAATTTTTCTTTAACTGGCTGTTGGGAGAATTCATTTATACACCCGTTGTATCCTTAGCAAAAATATTTTAAAATTAGAACACAGATTTGTTGGAGAACTTGACAATCCTTGACAATCATTATTAAATGAGCATTATACAAATGTGCGTTGATATTTTTAATATGTACCTTAATTGTAATATATATATATACATAATTGCTTTGATATGGATGTTCATTTGAAGGAATTGAGGAAACTATGAAGGATCGCAGAACAACCAAAGATACATTTGGGCATCTGCTATTGGTAAAGATGAAAGAGTACCTTAAGTGTGAAGCTTTCATACACACGAGAGAAAAAAACAGTTTTAATGCACTTCATTAAACTGATGGTATGCTTATCAATCGTGCATAAAGTGTACATAGCAGAGGATGGTTTCGATCCATCGACCTCTGGGTTATGGGCCCAGCACGCTTCCGCTGCGCCACTCTGCTGACAGCTGTTATAATGTGATTCAACACAACTGCTCTATCTTTGCTTTCTAAAAGTGCGCCCGAGATGAAAAGTCTAAACGGTAAACGCAGACGTCACTTTGAGCACTTGGTCTTTTATAGCACAAATCATCACCCGCTGCTCTACATGGGCGTGTCTTCAATATCGTTGAGAACCAAACCTTCTGCTTTCCGAGGCAACTGATTCTTTCGTCGTTAATTCCCAAATCTTCAATGAGAATCAGTGAAACGAAAATCAAACACATGTACACACTCGCGTCCTAACCTGAAAGAAAAATCTACACCCACTTTATAATACTGAAAATGATTCAGGAAGTACAGCAAAGTTCTAAAACCAGCGAATGCATCTGCATACAGTACATAAAATGTCAATTTTTCAAAAGTAAAATCTTCAGCTTTGAAAGATTACCATCCATATATTTTCGTTTTTCTCTTTTTTTACATAACACGCTTTCGAGAAACAAACTGTCTTTTAATTAAGGTTTCATTAGAAAATGTGTATCTTGGTTTGCCAAGTTAAAATCGGCACATCCCAGTGGGCAAAATGATGTAGAATATACGACTATTGAACGCATACCAGACGTGTAACTGTGCTCCGTAACTGGTCTAGAATGAAATTGATTATATGTTTATTATACATAAATGGTTGTAGTTCTATTATACGGATAAATTTAGAAGACTACTATACATATATAGTTAAAGGTCTATTATACATCAAAGAAAGATTTTTATAGGTGTAGAAACTAGTAAATAAAGCCAATGATTTATTTTAGAAATTTATTCTTAAAATATACAACTATTCACACCTGAAAAATATGTAGTTCAAATTATACATTATATACAATATTGTAATCAACAAATGTCTAACCATCATAAAAAACACAACTAGTAAACTTCAGTTACAAATTCTAGTAACATGGCAATATATATATATAGTAATGACAAACACAAACTAATTACATGAACACGCTAATATTTAACTCAAAACCACATTTCGAAACTTCTTTATTTCCACGAAAATATTATTAATGTAGCACAAACGCTACTTTCTAATAAAGACAGAAAGAAACTATTTGTTTTGTGTCTCATGGTGATCCTCCTCTCGATACTAATGACATGTTTAATATGATCCCTCGAGAAAAAAAAGGAGTCAATTTCCGCCTGGAATGATTGATGCCCCATCAAACATTTTGTAATATCCCTGGAAGTTTATACAGTAGAATCCTGGTTCGTGGCTTAAATTCAAGGTAAACAAGACTAAGGAAACGAGTTGGAAACTTGATGTCGAAGTGGGATTTAAATCACCCGGAACATTTCACTACATTGGGCAGTATGTGCTAGGGAGCATTGCTCGACATCCCTTCGATAGCTCAGTTGGTAGAGCGGAGGACTGTAGTGGAGTCATTAGGGAATCCTAAGGTCGCTGGTTCGATTCCGGCTCGAAGGAAGGTGCTTTTTGTGTACTTTAATCAAAGAGTTAAAAAAGCGAATCTGTTTCATTCAGACATTTATCAAAAGTTCAATAAACGACGAAGTAGAGGTTCCTGTTCCGAATTCAGCCCACGTCTGATTGTCTTGTTTTGGCCAAGATCCGATCTTTGAATTAAGGGACTACTCTGTCTGCTTTGTAATTCAAAAATACATACAAATGTCAAGTTTTTTGTAGATATAAAGGTGTTCTCTGTTTTCAAAGGATAGGTACTTAATTGGCATAATGATTTGGTATTGATTTTGTATCGTTGTATTATGAAGTTTGTGCTTTCTGTGTTTTTATCGTATTGTGAACTTATTTTTTAAACAAATGCTTACAAAGGCAAACAGGGCACACATCTGTTTATACCAGTGGTGAATTGTACATTTGTACAAGCTACTGTGCACTTCTGGGAGTATAACAGGTTCGATATAAAGTGGCAAAAATATAAAAGGGGAATATACCCCAGACTGCGTATAAGCTCTCGTTGTGACTGTTGTTTTATTTTTAGATAAAAATGGCGTACTGTGCACGAAATGTTGCAGAAACACAATTTGATATTTTAATAATTATTATTTTAATAATTTGATCAAATTGAGGCCCAGGATCCAAATCTTCAGTTCTGATTTTTTTAAGTGATATCTTTCCTTCCTGTCGTGGAAGTCACACGATGTGAGCAATTGTTTTTTTTACGTTGCGATCCAAAGATCCTCAGGCGCACTGTAACCAAACCAGGATGGATTCTGCTCGGAGCCGGACTGAGCTCATTCTCACTCCCTGTGCTAAAAACAGAATTAGCTCTTCCCCGAACATCGTCTACAGCTGCTGGATGGTGCTCTGCGTCTTACTGCTCTGGCAATTACTTTGACGAAAGACAGATCACTTGTGCGCTTTTAACCTTCTCGCAGCTACAGCTATAGCCCTGAAAAAAGCATTAGCTTTATCAGTTTTTACATTAATCTATTTTGAATCAAAGTTTGATATTTTTTTTTATTGCATTTTACATTACAATTATAATAATAATAATCATTATTATTATTACGCACACTTATATAGCGCTGTTCTGGATACTCCACTCAATGCGCTTTACAGGTAATGGGGACTCCCCTCCACCACCACCATTCTCCTGAATGATCACAGAGAGTCAGGACCTCGGTTTTACGTCTCAGCCGAAGGACGGCACCTGTTTACAGTTTAGTGTCCCCTTCATTGTATTGGGGTATTAGGACCCGCATGGACCGCAGGGTGTGCGTCAAGCGACAGAAACCAGACGTGTGTCGGGCTCGGCTGCGAGCAGGACAATGACATCACAGGGACAAAGTAGAGGAAATCAAAAGGGTTCTATAAAAGACCTGTGTAAGCTGTTGGTTTGCAGTCTGGACTCTAAATCCTCCGATCCGATTTTAAATCTCTCTAATACCTGAGCTGCGGCTTCTTCCGAGTATTTATTCGTATACTTATTATGTGTAAGTGTATAGATGAAACCTTTCATATATTGTTCAGTTTAAATCAAAATGCTTTACTAATACAAGAGAGAAGTATAGTATGAAGGATGTGACAAATCTATGATTTCTTGGAACAAAACGGTTTTTATTTGCATTCGAAATGAAGCGGAATTTTAGCGGGACACACAAACCCTTTGTCCTTTTTAGAGTTTTTAGAGTGAACAGACATAAATGTAGAAAACGTGTTTTTTAGCACTACAATAGCAGGGTCAGTGGCATAATGAATAACGCGTCAGGCCTCGCGTCAGAAAATTATAAGTTGGACTGCCGTCTGGCTTGTTGCGTTTATACCACTTACGTTGTTTTATATAAATGAACTCCACCTGAAAGCTATAGAAAACACTTTGGGTAAGTTGTCTGCAGCCTCATGCGAATTTCGACAACTTACCCAAAACACTGTACTGTCTGGAGATCAGCTCCAGCTCTGAACTCAATTGCAATGAAAAACCATGCGTAACGAAACTGGAGAACAGCTGAACTTGTGTTCAGTTCGGTGATGAGGGACCAGAACTGTCCTTGTTGTAATTAGCACGAACTGCACAGGCTCTGAATCAGACCATGTCAATTAGTCTGATCAATGTAGGACACGTTAATGTAGAATTATTAAAAGGTTTATTAGTTAGTTAGTTCAGGTTTACCCACCTGAACTAATGTAGAATTATTACTTGGTCTGTCTCTTGTTTGTATATAAATGAATGTCTCTGACAACTTAATGTTAGTTTTACGATGTAGGTCAGGCATTGACATATGCACGAGTATACTAAATGTCTCACTCCTGATTCAACTCATGTTCTATAGGAGATTGGCGATTCCTCCTGTTTCTCATACAACCATATCAGAACAGAAGCCCATTTCACCCAGCTCTGATTCAAGATCGACTTGCATCTTTATCCCTTTTTTGTTCGTGATCATTATTTTCTTTAGTTATGATCAATATTGAACTTTTTCTAAGTGAAATGACAATAATCAAACATGCAGGCAGATTTTTGAAAAGTATTCGGAATTGACAGGGTGCCCCTTTGGAACAATCGTCAGAAATTGTGAGAAAATGAAAGTTATGTAAGCTCTCACACAAAGCATTGAGGATTGGAATCTGAGTGTAAAAAAGTTACCCGTCTCCCAATGATAGGCAGGGATACACACCATGACTCGAATAGACTCAGCGAACTTTAACACCTATGATATTACGAGTGCTTTGCACGTGTCGAATTTCAAGAAGGAACTACTACAACAGTTGTGGACATAATTCAATACCACCGGCAAAGTCCAATGCCGGCAACATCTGAGAAAATAATGTTCACTCATGGAATTTGGTCTTTGAATGGCTGGCGGGAAAATTCATTTATACTCCTGTTGCACCCTCAGCTGAAACATGTTAAAATAACAACGCAGATTTGTTGCAGAACCTGACAAGAATTATTGGGTTAGCACTGTATGTATTCTTGTATATTTACTTTAATTTTAATATAAATGTAAACATGCATGCTGTATAAGCTATTGTAATTTTAAAATATGTTAGCTGAGGATGCGAAGGGGGCTATTATACCTTGTGAAACACGCAAGGAACTGTAAAAAAGGCTGTTATTTGAATAAAATTGGCGATCACAAGAAAACCACAATTTATGTGGTATTATCATCAATATCCTTCAAAATCTACGTTCAAATGAAGGATTTGAAGAAACTATGAAAAAAGCAACAGTAATAGCAGAGGATTTTGATTTTTGCTCTTCAAGTCAGCAGATCACCGTAGAGTTACACCCCTACAAACAGCACAAAGGATGAATCCCACCACCTTCATTATTGCTGTGTTTGTGCCAGTGAAAGTAGCGTTTGTGTTATTGAAAGCATCTCGGAAGATGAAGGTGCAGTCACTTCCACATGTCATGATATCATTAGATCTGACGACAAGAGCTGAAGCCCCCCCTAGTCCAAGCCAGCAATGTGAAGATGGGTATGGAGGAAGGTAGCGTGGCTGAGTGGTCTAAGGTACTGGATTTAGGCTCCAGTCTCTCTGGGGGCGTGGGTTTGAATCCCACTGCTGCCAAATATTAATGTTTTAAGACCTGCAATACAATCAGTAAAAGCGCTTTTTGTTAGGCTGCGGGGGGTGTTTAGAGATAGACTTTCTAAAAGACAGGCTTAACATCAAGGCAGAAAAAATATTTTTTCTCAATAGAAATTCTCTTTGGCACGTTCAGCTTTATGTAGGGAACAACGTCTGCCGAGATCACTTTTGAGGCAGTGCACATGATAGTGTACCGGCAAGTACATTTAATATTGGCTGTGGTGGTGAGCTGCTTTTGTCTGTGAAACTTTTAATTCTTCACGCCGAATCGTTGGCAGGGGTAAAGCTTATTAAATCTTTGAACATAGCGCTCCATCAGAAATACTTTGTTCGTGATCAAAAGAGATCAGAGGATTAACTTCATGGATTCACATAGCATACCTTACAGGAAAGATTTAAAAGGGGAATTGATTGTGCTTCCTGATGTTGTTCCTGTCGTTTCTTTGGATACAAAGGTGAATGTCCTTTGACGTTCTGCTAGAGTATCCACTGGGTGGGCTTTATCAATCAGCTCGGAGAGGTCATCAGTGCTCTGTCTCTGGAAAATAATCAGCACTGTCGTTTTTCCCTGTGCTGTCTTTTAAAACATATAAGATCACGAGTTTACAGATTTCTCCAAATAACAACTATACATTTTAACCCAGCGGTTAGCATTCCTTCAATCCAATAGTTTTACTCCGGGTAAAAAGCAGCGAAATATATAGAGAGATGATATTCAAATATTTAAACGTTCTTATTGGATTACCTGTATGGAGATATCGCTCAGAATTCCTAATATGATTTTGAGTTCAGTTTTGCTTTACTACTTTCAGAGTCTTTTATTGACCTTGCTGAAGCAGAGAAGTGACATAATCACAAATGCGACTTACCTGTGCTGCTGTTTTTGGTTAATAATGATTATTGCAAGGAAAAAAAACAGCTCCTTGCATTAAGAGCAAGAGCAACCAACACGCTCGCTTGTTGAGTTGGGTTTTTTTTCCGTGGTGCTCTTCCTCAGATGTAAAGTTATTTGGCGAGCAAGGACCTCTGAGAAGGAGCCTGAATCCATCAAGAACTCAGAAATTCTAATATCGCACTACTGTCTTGTGTACAGAGATCTGCTTCTTCCTTTTTGAGTGTTTTGGTGTTTAAGAGCACGCTTCCTACCTCGAATGTTAGTTTCAGGAGATGTGCTACCGGATAAATGATTATCTTGAAAAGGTTTGGGGATGCACTGGCCGGGATTAAAACCCGGCTCAATTATTTGGAAGTCACCTGTACTACCAACACACTTCTAAGAAGCACCCGCACATTTTCGCAATCCTCTCTCTCACCTACAAAGTTATGAAGACACAGACGACCAATGAAAACTAATTTGATTCACCCAAGGCTTCACTCTTCTGTTGTGATGTTGTTTTAATTAGTGTTAGCTGTGATGAGGTATTGTTTCTGTCTCTTAAAGTTTAAGAGTCTGCTCCTTTCTTCCTGGTATAGAAAAAAACATGTTCCATCTTTGTTTACAAACACCACTGTAAATTATTTGTCCATCTCTAAAGCCTGTGTGTATTGACAAGGCAATTCAAAAGCACATATTAAATAAGAACACGATCCTTCTTGTTACCATTCCCGTGGTTGGAGCGTTGTTTCGCCCTTTAACGTTCTTCTACAATATTTACAGACAGGGCTTTATCACTGGAGTTGTGTGCATCGGTCCATGAACATCAACTGTACTGCTGTTTTTCTATGCGTAATTTAATCGCAAGCACTTAAAAGATGCAAAAAGATTTCAAGGAAAACATAATTGAAAGACAGTCGAGTAAGGAGGTAGAAAAACGCTCTCCCCCATTGAAGAATCAACCACCGTCGCCCATGTGACTGGATATAAAAATAAATTATTCATTTCAATTATTCATGAAGGGTGGATTGTGGTCAGTGAACATATGCACATCTTTAAGTCAGTTCCACCATCTGTGCCATAGGGGATGTAGTTCAATGGTTTTCATGTATGAAGTTCCGAGTTCAATCCCTGGCATCACCAGATGTCTTACATTATTGTGCTCACATCGCAATCTTCTGTTGAGTGAGAACTCTTTGCTCGTGTTCATAGAGAGACAGGTTTACACAATTAAACTCAGTCACACACGAAGTGCTACAGTGTTGCTCTGCTGTTTTAAATGTACCTCCAAAGCATTTTGTTCTGTTAACTACCAAATGATTTGAACTAATTTTACATCATATTCAGGAAATCCAGAGAAGGTCATCAGACTTTTAGTGGCTGTTGAAGAAAACACCTGTTGAATCTCACCAGGGATTTCTTGAGAGATCATTCAGCAAGCGAGTTAACAGGGGTTAACGTAGAGAGTGGCGGAGGTGGGATGTCAGGGCTTGACGTCACTGCTTTATGCAAAGAATGGAGGGGTGGTCGTCAGGGCTATATGACTGTGCTTCACGCAGAGAGTGGTGGGGGTGTGATGTCAGGGCCATACGACAGTGCTTTACACAGAGAGTGGCGGAGGTGGGATGTCAGGGCCTGACAACACAGCTTAACGCAGAGAGTGGATGGGTGGGTGTCAGGGCCATATGACACTTCTTTACGTAGAGAATGGCGGGGGTGGGATGTCAGGGCTTGACGACACTGCTTTATTCAAAGAGTGGAGGGGTGGGTGTCAGGGCTATATGACAGTGCTTTCCGCAGAGAGTGGTGGGGGTGGGATGTCAGGGCCATATGACACTGCTTTACACAGAGAATGGAGGAGGTGGGATGTCAGGGCCTGAAAACACAGCTTAACGCAGAGAGTGGAGGGGTGGTGTCAGGGCCATACGACACTTCTTTACACAGAGAGTGGTGGGGGTGGGATGTCAGGGCCATATGACACTGCTTTATACAGAGAGTGGCGGGGGTGGGATGTCAGGGCCTGAAGATACTGCTTTACGCAGAGAGTGGCGGAGGTGGGATGTCAGGGCCTGACAACACAGCTTAACGCAGAGAGTGGAGGGGTGGGCGTCAGGGCCATACAACACTTCTTTATGCAGAGAGTGGTGGGGGTGGGATGTCATGGTTATACGACAGTGCTTTCCATTGAGAGTGGTGGGGGTGGGATGTTATGGCCATAAGACACTGCTTTATGCAGAGAGTTGAGGGATTGATGTCAGGGCCATACGACAGTGCTCCACTCAGGCCTCTGCTTGAATTTGTACTCCTCCTCTCTCCCTACCTCTACCTCTATGATATTTGCACTTTCTGGAGAGGCGATTTTCTCCACTTCAGTAGCCCGATTGCGTGGAGAGGGCTGTAGAATGTGGCACCGCCTTTCCTGCTCCGTCCATGACAGGCGTGCTGGTCTCTGGAGAGAGAGCACGGTCCATCAGCGCACTCCAATAAAGGCACTGGAAGCAGCTGAAACGCATTGGCGAAGCTCAGCACTGGGCCGCTGGGCACATCTTACCACTGTTTCCGTAGTGTAGTGGTTATCATGTTCGCCTCGCATGCGAAAGGCCCTCGGTTCGAAACCGGGCGGAAACAGACTGGCTTCTTTTGTCGCATACAAATGGGTTGTACAACTTTTAACTAGCAAATGGAAGAGGGCTGAAGTAAGAGACAAGATGTAAATAGGGTTAACTTAAGTCAGTTCTGCCTGAAAATTAGACTTCTAAGCAACAGGGGTTTATGGCAGGAAAGGGGGTTAACTGATAAGGATTCCAGATGCGAGGGGGCATAATCTTAAACTGACCATTTGGCCAGGGTCTCTTAACTGGCCAAATACCACGACCCCCCCCTTACCATAACACCGAATGACGTCTGAAGCAGCAAGGAAGGACTATATAACCTAAAAGTTTGTACCGGCACATCGAACAATACTTCGGTTTTGTTGTTTCTTGTGGGAAACAAGACTTCGGCTTTATTGTTCCTTATGTCCGTCATGGCAGTGAACAGGTCCTGGTTACAGGATCTCTAAAAAAGGAAATAAAGACTGAAATCAGATCCGACCCACCATGCTGCCACGGTGACGGTGCACTGCCCAGTGAAAGTGGCAGCCTGTCCCTGGACTGTGGGAAACTGGAGCACCTGGAGGAAACCCCCACAGACCAGGGAGAGAACATGCAAACTCCACACAGACAGCACCCACACCCCAGGTCCAGCACTGTGAAGCATGCCCGACGATGCGGAAGGGCTTTTACAAATGAGTGTGTAACTCACACTGGTGCCCAGGATGGCCTGCTATCGGAACGCAACCTAATTTTCTTAATGCAGTTTGTTCGAAGCGGTTTGCAGGAGCTGGAGGTGAGGACTGAGCTGGGGTCCAGTGTGCGAGAGTGACTACTGATGTCGTGTGTGTGTGTGTGTGTGTGTGTGTGTGTGTGTGTGTGTGTGTGTGTGTGTGTGTCTGGATCATTGTGAGCGCCGTCAGGTTTGTGTATTTGTTTAAACAAGAGGATGTGTCTGTGCGGGTCTGACTCTGTGTGAGGGTGCAGCTCTAACTGTGCGCGCGGGCGTGTCTATCTCTCTACAATGCATGAGGGGCTAAATCTGCCTCTGAGAAACTGACTTTTCAGAAGAAAAATCTATGAAAAGGCACGGCCTGGCCCTCTTCTCTTGCTCCCGACGTATAACACACTGGGGGATGAAGCTGGTGTCTTCAGCTGTAACCCTAGCTATTTATGCAAACAGCTCTTTTATGAAAAGCAGCTCTAGGCCTAGACAAGAGGAACAGATAAAACAAATCTTAGATTTATGGCTTATTCAAAGCAGACTGAGCGCTGCTATACTGTATGTAGGAGCCAGAGATGAAGAATGAGCTATTTAAGGAAATCAGGAGTGTGAGAGAGGGAGTGTGTGTTTTTCCTCCCAATAGAGAAGGCTTGTGGTTCTTTCTGCTTTTCTGCACAGGCTGCCAACATAAGTACGTGTTGGGTTCTTGGTTTGAATGCTCGAGTTGTCAGGCTGGCGTTTTTTGTTCCTATTGGAGCCCATAATTGTGAACAAGGCGCTTGAGGACGTCTCTGTGCAGGTGTGCGTTTGTAATGACGTGTGTGCGCATCTCTGTAGCGGATGTTTCAGTAAAAAAACGCATTTAAAACATTCAACCTTTTCATGTTCCTAATATTCTTTCATTCTTCACAATAATAACTAAGGTTGCTGCTGGAAGAGGTGTTAGTGGGGCCAGCAGGGGGAACTCTCACCCTGTGGCCCATGTGGGTCCTAATGCCCCAGTATAGTGACGGGGACACTGGAAAAACTGTAAACAGGTGCCGTCCTTCAGATGAGACGTAAAACCGAGGTCCTGACTCTCTGTGGTCATTAAAAATCCCGGGGTGTTTCTCGAAAAGAGTAGGGGTTTTACCCCAGTGTCCTGGCCAAATTTCCCATTGACCCTTACCAATCATGGCCTCCTAATAACCCCCATTTATGAATTGGCTTCATTACTCTGCTCTCCTCCCCACTCATAGCTGGTGTGTGGGGAGCGTTCTGGTGCACTATGGCTGCCGTCCCATCATCCAGGTGGATGCTGCACATTTGTGGTGGTGGAGGGGAGTCCCCATGTCCTGCAAAGCGCTTTGAGTGGAGTGTCCAGAAAAGCACTATATAAGTGTAAGCAATTATTATTCATTATAATGTAATAAGTCCATTATTTCTCACCCCTCCATTGCAAGGCATACACAACACAAACACCAGGAACAATTATCTCAGAAGTGAATTGCAAATGTATTGAGTTGTGATGCAACTGTAACTTGAACCTAACATGACTGTGGCGTGCATTTTTGAAATTGCATTTTCACAGCTGAAATACAAAATGAAGCTGATCGCAGTCCAAACTCAAGGTATTGTTGTAAAACTAAATATTCAACATGTTTCTACCTGTCCCTTTTCAGCTCACTCAGAAGTCCACAGCCTGCAGCCTGGTGCCTCTCTGTCTCCCCCCTCCACACTGCTGGTCCAGTGGAGGTGCTGTTTGATCCTGCACGATCTGTCCGGAATCGTATAGTCTTACTGAGCAGCACAGGGCTCCCTGGCCCCAGGTACGAACAGTGAGTGTCAGTGCAGAACAGCTCTCTGACACTCCGCTCCCTCACTCCAGCTGATCAGGGCAACTACACAGTGAGGGACCTTAATGGAAGCAGTATCAGCACTGTGATCGTCACTGTGGGTGGTGAGCAGGTCTACAGTAGGATCACTAGAGGGCTCTATATTCTTGACAGAGTGTGTTCTTATATCATCCTCTGTCCTGATTGTCTTTCAGCTCACAGAGACAATGTCACCCTGCAGCCTGAAGCCTCTCTGTCTGTCCCTCTGTTCACTGGAGAGCCAGTGGAGGTGCTGTTTGATCCTGCAGGAGGTGGAAACTGGACCTCAGTGTGTTCTGTCCAGAACAGCACAGCCAGCTGTGTCCCCCAGTACAGTTTTTTTTATTTTTGATGATTAGCCATATGTTGATTACAATATTGTACATAATGTATAATTTGAACTCGATATTTTTCAGGAGTGAATGATTGTATATTTTCAGAATAAATTTCGAAACCAAATTATTGTCCCTCGATCTCTGTCTCTCTCTCGTCCTGCTGTCTGTCTGTCCCTGCCTCTCTGTCTCTCTCTCTTTCAGCCCCGTCTGTCAGTCTGTCTGTCCTTCTCTCTCCTTCCTCTCTCTCTCTCCTTCCGCTCTCTCTCTCGGTTTGTTTGTCCCTCAATCTCAATCTTTCTCTTTGCCTGCTGTCTTTCTGTGCCTTCATCTTTGTGTCTCTCTCTCCTTCCTTTCTGTCTGTCTCTCTGTCTGTCCTGCGTTGTCCCAGCTGGGCCTGTCTCCCCGGCTCTCTGCCTTCAGCTCTGTTCGCCGATGTCCCACCAGCCCGTCTCTCTCTCAGCCTGTCTCTTGACTTGCAGGAGGAAGAGGAGGTGGAGACAGCTCCTCCAACAGGAGAGAGGAAGAAGGTCAGTGCTGGTCCCACCCTGCCTCCTGTCCTGTCTGTGGTGGAGTTTCGCCATCTTGTCTGTCTTGTCAGCTCTGTCTGTCACTGTCTCTCTCCTCCTCCTCTCTGTGCTGTGGTGTCCAGTCAGTGTGTCTCTCTCCTCCTCTTCTCTGTCCTATGGTGTACAGTGGGTCAGTATTAGTGGGCTACACCCAGGCTCACTCACTGCGAGTGTGATCTCAGCAGAGTCTCTGTACTCTTGGGACACTTGACTCACCTGTCTCTCTCTTTCTCTCCCTGTGCTGTCCCTCTCCTGCCCCCTCTCTCCCTACTCGGACTCCAGCTGGAGGAGGTCCAATCACCACCTCCTGTGAGACAGAAGAAAAAGAAAGTGGGTAATGCTCTGATTCTCTCTTTACTCCTGTCCAGTGTCCAGTCAGTGTGTGTGTATGAACCCCTCTCTCTCTCAGTGCAGTGTTCATGTACTGGAGTGTCCAGTCAGTGTGTGTGTATGAACCCCTCTCTCTCTCAGTGCAGTGTTCATGTCCTGGAGTGTCCAGTCCGACTCTTAACGTGACTCTCCTGTCTCTGCTTCAGAAGTGCTGGTGCGTCTTTTTAAAGTCCCTGAGCTGCATGTCGGTGGAGACAGATGATAAGGACGAGCCGATGGAGGCGTCGGAGACCGTGTGTCAGGAGAGGAAGAGCGAGGGAGAGGAGGAGCAGGCTGCCGGGAAGGACAAGAAGAAGAAGAGGAGGTGCAGGTGAGCAGACAGGGGGACGCCGCCCGGTCGTGTCTGTGATTCAAGAAGGAGTCTCCTCTTGCTGTTTGATGTCATGGTGATGTCCGTGTCTGTGTCCCTCACACCTGCAATAACAATATTCTTTCCAGGTTCCTTTCCTGGTTCTGTGCCAGCTAAGATCGGAGTCGCCTTCCCCACCAAGGACTGGACTGGACTGGACTGGACTGGAGCTGAGGGACCCCAGACTGTGCTGGACCGAAGCTGAGGGACCCCAGTCTGTGCTGGACCGAAGCTGAGGGACCCCAGTCTGTGCTGGGCCAAAGCTGAGGGACCCCAGTCTGTGCTGGACCGAAGCTGAGGGACTCCAGACTGTGCTGGACCAAAGCTGAGGGGCCCCAGACTGGACTGGACTGGAGCTGAGGGGCCCCAGGCTGTGCTGGACCGAAGCTGAGGGACCCCAGACTGGACTGGACCAAAGCTAAGGGACCCCAGACTGTGCTGGACTGAAGCTGAGGGACCCCAGTCTGGACCGAAGCTGAGAGACCCCAGTCTGTGCTGGACCGAAGCTGAGGGACCCCAGTCTGGACTGCACTGGAGCTGAGGGACCCCAGTCTGGACCGAAGCTGAGGGACCCCAGTCTGTGCTGGGCCGAAGCTGAGGGACACCAGTCTGGACTGAAGCTGAGGGACCCCAGACTGTGCTGGACCGAAGCTGAGGGACCCCAGTCTGTGCTGGACCGAAGCTGAGGGACCCCAGACTGTGCTGGACCGAAGCTGAGGGACCCCAGACTGGGCTGCACTGGAGCTGAGGGACACCAGACTGGACTGGACTGCACTGGAGCTGAGGGGCCCCATACTGGACTGGACCAGAGCTGAGGGGCCCCAGACTGGACTGGACCGGAGCTGAGGGACCCCAGATCCCAGTCTGGACTGAAGCTGAGGGACCCCAGTCTGGACTGAAGCTGAGGGACCCCAGACCCCAGTCTGGACTGAAGCTGAGGGACCCCAGACTGGACTGTGGAAAACTTTCACATTATCTCCACCTGAGTCCTCAGATCGTCTGCATGACCTTGTATTATTAAGTATTATTTTAAGGTCCTGTGATGATCGTAAGATGGGGGGGGGGGGGGGTGTCCCTTGACATTAATCTGTATTGTAATTTTTGTTCTTTTGTTAAGCATCATTAAAATGTTTTTTAAAAAAAGCTTTTGGTTTTTTCCCTCCCCCCCCGAAACGAACGAACAGAGTCTGTCTTTCTCTTTCATCCCGGAGAGTTTGTGGTTGATGGATTGAGGCCGAGAGCCCTCGTTGTCGGCGTGCCACCAGTTAGCGGGGCTAAAGCAGGGGGGGCATCGTGTCCAATACTCCTTGAAACGAGACAGATTTCAAGCCACATCCGTCTGAAGAGAAGGAAGTTGACCACAAACTCCAGGGTGTCCTAGGAAGCTCTTTAGCCATCGTTTGCCCAGCAGCCATCTCACCCTGCAGCTCCCAGCTAGCAGCCCCCTCCCCACTGGAGCCCAGCAGGTAGAAGCCTGGTCAGTACCTGGAGGGGAGACTCCTGGGAAAAACTGAGGTTGCTGCTGGGAGAGGTGTGAGTGGGGCCAGCAGGGGGCGCTTTCACCCTGCGGTCTGTGTGGGTCCTGATGCCCCAGTATAGTGACGGGGGACACTGGACTGTAAACAGGCGCCGTCCTTCGGATAAGACGTCAAACCGAGGTCCTGACTCTCTGTGCTCATTAACAATCCCGGGGTGTTTCTGGAGAGGAGTAGGGGTGTTACCCCAGTGTCCTGGCCTGATTCCCCCCCTGGTCTTGACCCATCATGGCCTCCTTATCACCCCCCCTCTCTGAACTGGCTCCATCCCTCTGCTCTCCTCCCCACTGAGAGCTGCTGTGTGCTGAGCGGACTGGAGCATCATCCACGTGGGGGCTGCACACTGGGGGGGCTGGAGGGGATCCCCCTGACCTGGGAAGAGCTCTGAGTGGAGAGTCCAGACGGATTAATTATTATTATTATTATTCGTGCTGCACTGGGCTTCAGTCCTGGTAGTGAGAGGGGGATCTGTGATCAGTACAGATACTTATGACTGTATAATAATACACGATAGAAATGGAAAACAGGGTAGCGCTGTAGTCTCTTCGAAACGTTTTGAACTGCCAGAAGAAGTTTTCACAACCCGGACTCGTGAAGGTACAGGTCTTCTCCCTTCGTCCGGAGTAAGGTGAGAGGTTATCCCCTCGGGGCGCAGTATCCCCGATGCACCCCCCCACCACCACCCAAAATGACACACACTTCTGTGACGATTGGGAGACCCCGGTTCGATCAGCCCCTGCGGTGTAGGAAACGACCCGCTGGAGAGAACACGCAGACTCCACACAGAAGGGTCACCTCGGCATTTATTCCAACAGCAAAACACCAGAGAGAAACGGGTCTCCGAAAGATGAGCGCACACCGGGAAAAACACTACGGGGTCATTACAAATGGGAATAGGAGTTCTTTTTTTCTTTTCCGGACGTCAGTTGTATCGTGTCCTGGTGATTTCTCCTGTTTCGAACGGAGTTCAATGTCACGTTTCTACTTTATTAGAGAGAGGCACTGAACTTTGGGGAACGTGACATCCACCCAGTATTACTAGTAGGTTGATAAATATAAATGTTCTTTTTCCCCCCGTATGATACCTCGCGAAATATAACGATGGCCAACTCCTTAAGTCGAAATTTAAACCCTTCTCACGCTACAAGACAGTCCGTCAACATCGCCGCGGCCCGAAGCGCGACCTTCGGTATGACGTTGGCGGAAGGGGGTAGGGTAAGTACGTCACAGCCGGGGGAAGCCCCTATCACGTGAGAGGGGTGCGGCGGGCGACGAGCCCCCGGGGGCGAAGAGAAGTTGATTTGCGTGGGGTGTTTTTTTTATATAGCGCCTTTCACAACAAGAATGCCCCAAGGCCCCGAACAAAGGAGTTGTTCCACACCCCCGCCACCCTCTGTGTACAGTAGAGCCCCCTGTACTGACTGGAGGAGCTCACCCAGCTGTGTCTGGAGAGAAGCCGGGGTATCGGCTTCAACCACAGGGCTGGGCGGCTTGTTCCCCACCCCCATCCCCTTCTGTGTACAGAAGAGCCTCCTGTCCTGACTCCAGTAGGAAATGTCACCTGGAGGCAACACACCGGCTTCTTTTAACAGATCACCTCGGGAATCGGGAACAACGGAGCTGTGTGCGGCCGTCTGTACGGAGGGGTTCAGCGCGGGGGGGCTCCGGGCTCGGGTCTGGACCCGGGGGCTGTCTGTGTGGAGTCTGCATGTTCTCCCTGTGTTCTTCGGGTCCAAAGACAGGCTTTTGGGCTAATTGGCTTCTGGGAAAACTGGCCCTGGTGTGTGTGTGTCCTATGATGGAGTGCTGTCCTGTCCAGGGTGTGTGAGTGAATGTGTGTTTGTCATGTGATGGACTGGTTCCTGTCCAGGGTGTGTGAGTGTGTGTGTCTGAGTGTCCTGTGAGGGACTGGTGTCCTATCCAGGTTGTGTGTGTGTCCTGTGAGGGACTGGTGTCCTGTTCAGGGTGTGTGAGTGTGTGTGTGTATCCTGTGAGTGACTGGTGTCCTATCTAGGGTGTGTGTATGTCCTGTGATGGACTGGTGTCCTGTCCAGGGTGTGTGAGTGAGTGTGTGTGTGTCCTGTGATGGACTGGTGTCCTGTCCAGGGTGTGTGAGTGTGTGTGTCTGTGTGTCCTGTGATGGACAGATGGTACCAAGCCTGGACACCCATGAGACACTGGCTTCCTCAGAAGACTCTCACGGAGGGCACACTGTCCCTAACCCGGGTCCAGAAGAAACTACAGTGATCTATAATTCCTGCGCCTCGGAAGGGTTTATGACGTCTATGTCCGGCGCCCGCGCCCGTGGACTGGCGGTTTGGCGTCGCGCTCCGCAGCTCGAGCTTCGGTGCGAGGCAGGGCGGGAGGGAGCCGATGTGGCCTCGGCGCCATCTTTGCTGGTGAGTCAATTGTGACCGTTGCGGTACAATAAACCATCAATAAACCTTTTCCCACCCCGTCCAGTATTTCTGTCGCGGCCCACGTCCCTTACAATCGACAAACTATAAAAAAAACAGTAGCCCTTCGCAACATTACACGCCATTTTTTTTATTTTAAACGTCCGCTAGATACGCAGGTGGTTCGATACCTGTCTTATCCTCGCCGGCGTCTTTATACCGGCAAGTGAATTTTATTTGGGGTCCCTCAGAATTGTGACAGAAATGTCAGTGAACCACAATAAAAAACGAAACTTTTTTTTTAAAGGCGGTGAATGGATTTTTTGAGTAACCGTGTAGCGACTAACGTAAGGAAAAAAAGTTGTCTTTCCCTACGAAGACGTTTTGGTACAGGACTTTCTTTAAATATCAGTTGGGCATAGCGTTTTACAAAAAGTTGATGATGATCTTGGAGATAATTGCAAAGGAAAATTGAGATAACTACCAAAACATTACGTGTGAAACGACAGGACAGAACTTTGAACCCACAAAGAAACAAAGGTATGAAATATTGCCTCGTCATGGGGGGTTGATAATTGTAGTAAGTGTTCCTAATTTTCGTAAAGAAATGTATATTATGGGAGTCACACGTGAGATTTAGTGTATATACGTTTCATATTGTGCATATATACGGGGTTAAAAAGTGGAATGAGTATGATTATAAACTCGTGTGTCCTATAATCAGATAATTTTTGAACAAGCTTTGATTAGACAGGTGAAAAACAACATCAGATCCTTTATTTTAATATATTCTCACGTCTGAATATCAGCTTCTCCCCTCTGGCCAACATTTCAGGGCTCCCAGGTGTAGATCCCAAATTGAAACAAATATTAATTTGTTACCCAGTTAAACAGTTAATAGAAGTGAGTGACCAGGGTAAATAAAGGTGGGTCAGTGTAAACTGTTTATTCTGGACCAGACTTCGTCATGTGTGATATGTCATGACTTCTTATATTAAGTTTTATCTTTATATTTAGTTCTACATGTGTAATAGATGCGATGTGTGTCCATAAAAAGGTTTCTCCAGGGGAAAATCAAGTTCGTTTTAAAACCGTGTTTCCTTTTTAGGGTAGGTTTGCATTCCAAGTGTGGGGTTTTTGCCTTTTTGTATTTTTGCTGAGACAAGTTGCCTTTCTTATACGCGGAGGGATCTGCTCGTGAGATGTCCGCTTGGTCCATTTCTGAGCTCAGTATAAGGTGTAGAAAGCATGACTGTCATCATAACCCGCATCTCACCCAGGTGTGGAATAATGTTGTGACTATTGCTTCAGCAATAACATGCTGATTGCATGTTTCTAGATGGGAATAACAGAGATCTCAACTACTGAGGGGCCTTATTAATAAAGTCTCCACAGCCGAAGCGCTGTGTCTCTTTTCAGCTGGCGATAAACCTTTCCTCGATCCTTTGCGGACTTGTTAAACTGTTCATGATCAGAATAAAAAACGCTCACGCTAATACACAAGCACCCGTGTCTCGCCAAAGCTGACAAATAAACAGACGGACAAGCCGCACTGCACGTGTGAACAGGGGAATGAGCGAGCGCGCGGGGATAGGGCGCCTCCTGCGCTTAAAAGCTTACAGCACCTGGTATTCCCAGGCGGTCTCCCATCCAAGTACTAACCAGGTCCATCCCTGTTTAACTTCCGACATCAGACGAGATCAGGCGTGCTCAAGGGGGTGTGGCCGTAAGCGAGAGCAAGGCTCGCTGGCACCCTTCTTATTGAGAGGACAGCTCCGTCACCTCTTT